>NW_007733039.1:23567-28061 GCF_000696425.1 Galeopterus variegatus | reverse complement strand
AAAAAAAAAAAAAAAAAAAAAAAAAAAAAAAAAAAAAAAAAACAAGAAATAGACACCCGCTGCCTCCCCCTAATTCAGACCCTGGGCCTGATGTTTTCGTCTACTCAATACATAAATACTTTTGGCAGAAGAGACGACTGTCTCCATTAACAAAACTCAGCCTTTTTGGAGAACTGAGAGCCTGAGGCCATGGGCTTGTTTGCCGTCTCTTGGGTGTTAAAGATTACTACTGCAGGCTTCAGGCCCCTTGTCTGGTCTGACTCTCACCACACCAGGGCAGATGGTGACCCTTGTCATCCTGTTCCAAAGATGAGGACCCTGTGGCACACACCAGTTAAACAACCCCGCAGCTGTCACAGCAGGGACATGGGGAGGGTTTCCTTTCGAATGTGAGCTGCTCACTTTCTTCCTCAGCCTCAGTTTTCTCCCTCATAGGTGGGGAAGGAGAGGAGCTTCTGCCTTACTGAGGTGGAGCAGTGTAAGAAACCCTACAGAGGCAAATCACAGCATTAGCAGGTGACCCTACCGAGCACTGACCATAAACCAAGCAAGTGCTACAGACATGCTAACACAGCACACATGCACATAAACATGTGTGGAAATGCACATTTGTGCACACATATACGCAATCATGTGAACATATGCACAGCCACCCCATATATGCACACATGCACACACAAACATATGGGCTTGTGAGTGCCACACATATGCACAAGTGCATATACTAAACAGATGCACATGTGTGGGCACATGTGCACATACATGCACATGCATGTGAACAATGTCCAATAGACACATGTGCACACATGTAAACACACACAGAGACACATGCATGTGCCTGTACATATAAGAACTCACATATGCATAAAAAGACACTCACATTGCATATGTGAGCACATGGATATATGTGCATCATGGCCACACACATGCACATATGTGCACATACAAAAACAGATATGTACACATGTAGGGGCACACATGCATACACATAAAAGTTCAGGTACACAAATGTGCACACATGCACATGGGTCCACATATGAGCATACTTTTGCACACACATATATGTGGGTGCACATGCATACACATGGGCACATGTGTGTGTACGTACGTGTGGATTTGTGCATGTGTTTTCATGTGGATACATGCCTATGCGTATGCATGCACATGCACCTGCACAAATCCACACATGTGCATAAACACACTCATACAACAAAAATGCACACATTTACACTCATGTATGCATACACACAGAGGCACACACGCTGCTTATGACGGTGATGATATAATTATTCCCATGCTTTAGCTGAAGTGACTGGGCAGACCAATTCCTCAAGGGCGTACAAAGAGTTAACATAAGATGGGGCAGCCCAACAGACTGACATTTCACGTGTTTTTTATCATCACACTCTGTGGCTAGTTAATGTTTTTGTGCAATCTCCATTATGTCACCCATTAAAGTAGAAAGCATCTGAAAAGAAGAGCGCCCGGGGCTGTCCCCAGCGTGGCTTGCTCCTTGGTGTCACTTCCTCTCACACCTGGTAGCCTCCACTGGGAATGGTCTGTGTCTCCCTCAGCTGCAGGACCCCCACCTGAGCCTTGCACCTCTCCTCCAGCAATGGGGCATTGTGATACCTACGTTTCCTTTTTTTTATAATAAGCATTGATTTCTGTTAAAGATTTCCCATTTTAGTCATTTTCTAGAAATAAAGACCTAGATACTGAAAAAGCAAAGTCCTCTCCAATCTGCCCCAAACTTCAGTTCCAACCTCTGTTTCCCAGTTGTGATGAGTGGCTTCTACTCTCTTGAAGCAAAGCATCCCCCGCCCCCATGGCAGGTGTTCACCTCTCCTCTCTCACATTCTTTTGTTCCTGGGGGCACACACAACTCATCACTTGTCCCTAACTCCATGGGCACAAATCCCACCTGTTCTTCCACTTACTGAGAATGGCTTCATGTGTGTGCCACGTTCAGGCCCTCAGAGCAGCACATTGTCTGTCTTGAACTTCATCTGGGTCTGCTTTCCACAGGTGGCTTCGAGGATTCTGCAGAGGAAAGGCTATGAATTATTTGTTGTTGTGTTGCCAAGACTATAGAGCAGATTCTGTGGGAAATCAGGATCTCCACACGCATTGCTTGACCTACGTCATCATTCTGGCTGTCTCAGTGGTCTTGCCCATGAACTGGTACATTCCAGGACTAACTAATAAACACAAATGGAAACACTAACTAGTAATATTTAAACACGTTCCTCTTTGTTAGATAAGCAATGTGCATACAAATAACTTGTTCAAATTGAGATAAGAGGTGCTCACGTTCCATGGACTCGGGTTTCAGGACAGACCTCTGAGTTTCAAGTCACTCCTGGAGGTCTCAGGCCCTTCTGCTAGGCCCTCCCCTAGAGGACAGGTCCTGCTGTTTGCTGGACCTGTTTTCAGCACCAACAAGGGAAGACTGAGACTTCAGGGAGCTGAATTATGCAAATCCAGTGGCTGGGCATGCTCAGTAGACAGGGTCATATAACCCTGGTAGGTGAGCATGCTCAGTGGAAAGGAGTTTATTCTTGGAATGACCTTCCACTAGTGGTACTAAAGAGCACAAAATATTCTTGAATATGTCTGGTGCATGTGACAGGATTTGACCAATGGACATGCCCTGAAAGGAGACCATCTGAGCATGTGCAAGACTGTGTTACACAACAGAGATCCACCCCCTTAGTTGAATGTTCATATGTAGCATGAATACGTATTAGATACTGAAACTATACAAGCTAACTCCCAGAAGAAAGCAGAGCTGCTGCTCACAACGGGCACTCTGCCTGTGGAATATATGTTTCTTTCTTTCTTGTGTCAAACTTATTTTCGGTAGGCAGCTGCTCACTCTCTTGAGCCAGCCTGCACTCCGTGCTAAACTTTAAGTGTGTGTTTCTTACTCTCGTATTAAACCTGATGCAGGCCCTGCTCAGTCTCTGGAGCTATGCTGCTCTCTCCGTGGAACCTGCATTTCTTATCTGTTACATTAAACCTGTTCTCACTGTCTACTGTGACTCTGCCCTTGAATTCTTTCCTGTGGCAGAGTCAAGAACCTGGTAAGAAGACGGGGTGGGTTGAGGATGACTATCGGGTCCCTCAGACCTGACCTCTAGTATCAACACGATGTTTTAAAATATTTGGTAGAATGAAGTTTCAATGTTTGCCTAAGAAATCACAAAAATTTGCAATCTACATAAAAGCTGATTAATAAAATCTAAAAGGAGCTTTTGAAATCAGCTAGTTCATTGTATATTTACTATTAAATTATTGTACACATTACGAATTGTATTGTAGCAATACTACATAACTTGTTCAAGGTAACACAGTAAGTTATTCATTTTTTAAAAAAATTCTGTGGTTGGCATACAATGCATATATTATTATACATTTCAATGAAATATCTTCTTTTGAGTTTAATTTTATCAACTTAGCATTTTAAACTTTATGATTATAAAATAAAATGGGGGTAGATATTACTTAGTTAGAAAAACATACAATACTTGGTGTTCCAACTATCTACTGCTGTGTCACAAACCACTCCAAAACTCAGTGGCTTAAAAAACAGCAGTTATTCCCCTTGTCCCTGGGTGTGGAGCTAGGGAGCCTGCTGTGCCAGCTGGGCTGGAGGGTGCATTTCCACGATGGCGGTGCTCTCATGGACAGCGAGATGAGGCTGGTGGTCCACTGGCAGCTCAGCCAGGGCTTTCCCTGGGGGCTCAGTCCTCTCCTCGGCCCTGCTCCAAGGGGCTGCTTGTGCCCCTCACAGTGTGGTAACTGGATTCCGAAAGCAAACATTCCAAGAGGTGGGAAAGGAAGGCATGAGCCTAGAAAGTGGCCTTTCTCCACATCAGTGACTCCAGTTGTCACCGCAGTAGTAGAGCCTGCTCATATCTAAGGGTTGGGGACATGTATGCAAATACTTCAAAAGTTCAGGAAAAATAGAATGGAAACAATGTGATCTTTCCAGGAACTTTATGAAGTACCTTTGCATTCCCTCTCTCAAGAAGAATGTCAGAAATCCACGGTCATAGTAAGCAGACGAATTTAGTTTCTTAGCAAAGCAAGGAAAATTATCATGTAATATTTTTAGTGATTATCATTCTCATGACATGGTCTTTAGGATCCAATGATCCTGGCTCATTTCACGTCTGTCATTCAACCTAGAGATAAGGATTTATTCAATACCCTTTGGTAAATTTGAATAAATCTGCAAAAATCGATGTTCATTTATTTCTTACACATTGCTTTTATTGATATATTGTAAGTAATCAAAAATCAAAAAGAGAAGTTTTCAAAAACAAAAGTATTTTCTCCAATGTCACAATGATAATACACGGTCAAATCTCCGAGAGTCACTTTTAAAGGACTTGAATTCTCCTGTGCTACTCTCTGACTGTGCAGTCTGGGCACATCACTTGGCTCCCTTTTCCCAAGGTTTCTTCATCTCTAAATATACTTGCATGA
>NW_007733039.1:20572-23354 GCF_000696425.1 Galeopterus variegatus | reverse complement strand
AATGATCCTGGCTCATTTCACGTCTGTCATTCAACCTAGAGATAAGGATTTATTCAATACCCTTTGGTAAATTTGAATAAATCTGCAAAAATCGATGTTCATTTATTTCTTACACATTGCTTTTATTGATATATTGTAAGTAATCAAAAATCAAAAAGAGAAGTTTTCAAAAACAAAAGTATTTTCTCCAATGTCACAATGATAATACACGGTCAAATCTCCGAGAGTCACTTTTAAAGGACTTGAATTCTCCTGTGCTACTCTCTGACTGTGCAGTCTGGGCACATCACTTGGCTCCCTTTTCCCAAGGTTTCTTCATCTCTAAATATACTTGCATGAGGTGAAGAGAACATATTTTATGTGAATACATGGTTAGGACTTTCACAGCAAAGAAGTTGAGACCCGGATCAGAGGACCAACTTCGGAAGTCAGAAGCTGATATGATAGAGGGACACTGTCCAGAGGGTTATTTCCTGGAAATACGTGTTTATGTTTCACGTAACGTTTATTTACCTCCCCCAAACGTTTATTTACCTTCTGAAGCATAAGATCTCAGGAATCTGCTTCTTCTCTTTCTCTGGGGAATTTGTTTACATCAGAGATGCTCAGTTTCTCTCCCTTTCTCAGTAGGGAGGAGACAATGAGCATACGAACTACCAGATCCACATGTTCTGCGTTTCTCTTCTGCGTGTGGATTCAGTGTGTGTAGTGTGACCCATGACTCCCACTGCGTGTTCCCAGAAAAAAGGAGAGCCAGGGAGGAGAGGGACCCATGTGACAATTGCTATTGAGTAATGAAGCCCCTGATCTCCGCTCCAGAAAATGTGTGTTTGCATTCAGGATGATATAAGTAAGTGAGGATATCAAAAACTTGCCCCTAACCCTGCAGTGCTGACATGACGATTAAACAAGGTCATTTATGAAAACCACTAGGAATGGCTCATGGCATAGAGTCATGCTTCATGACTGTTAGCCAACATTACAATCTTTTGATATGAAAAACCAACAGTTGCTCCCCAGTCAGTCAGGAAGGTGCTGGCCCTAAACTGTCCCCACCGAGGCGGGTCTGCTGCGTGCTCTCTGTGACCGACCCCTCATGCGCGCTCCGTCTCACGGTGCTTCCCCTCTGTCCTCGCAGGCACGTGTGGCCACTTAGCTGCCTTCAGGCTCATGGAAAGAGGATGCAGGATGCCATCGACACGCTCCACCTCCACGCATGGTCAGGAAAGGTCTCCGCAATATTTCCTGCCCGTCATTCTGGTGCAGAGGACTAACCAGAGGTTTGCCAAGGAGGCAGTGCCAGACAGGCAGTCCGCCCAAAGTAGTCTTCAACATTCTTTGGACGTTGCTTAAGAAATAGACTTCAACTGTGTTAATCGGCTGAGATTCAGTAGTTATAAAAGCAGAAGTTATTTTCCATTACACATTCCTCTTTCTTCAAGGCTCTGATTCCACCTTTATTACAACTCTGCTCTTTACTAGCTAAAGTCAGCAATGAACAAAGACCATCAAAACAACCAAATATAACCTAGATTCATAATTCTCAGTGTAGTTTAAGGGGCAGACTATGGAGAAGTGGCAAGAGCAAGAATCTGGTTCTCACTGAAGAGTCGTTACTTACCCACGTCGGAATGCTGCTTCCGCTTCTCCAAAACAGGACTTGTCATATATTTTTACATTTATAACATGATTTTCAAAATAAATTAATAGTGTAAACATGTCTAGAACACCATAGACATGCTAGAGGTGCTTGGTTTTTATTCATCAATGCTGGCTTTTTTCCTATTAATCCTTGTTACCATTGTCACCACCTTGGTCTTTGAGGCGCTTTGAGTGTTCGGTTCATAGCAGGTGCTCTACTGAGGGCTTTACGGGATTTAGTTCAGTCNCCTATTAATCCTTGTTACCATTGTCACCACCTTGGTCTTTGAGGCGCTTTGAGTGTTCGGTTCATAGCAGGTGCTCTACTGAGGGCTTTACGGGATTTAGTTCAGTCACTTTATTGTCTGTTTATTTCTAAGTTGAGAAAAATTGTATTTATTCATACTTATCAAATAATGCCGCTTCGAATATGTATGCATCGTGAAATATCTGAACTGAGGTAATTAACATATGAATTACCTCCCATACTTATTTTTTTTGTAGTGAAATCTACTCTTGTAGCAGTTTACAAGAATACATGATATTGTTATTAACTGTAGTCACTATGTTGTGTAATAGATCTCCTGTACTTGTTCCTCACACCTAAACCAAGTCTGATATCCTTTGACCAACACCTCCCCAGCTCCTCCTTGCTCCTGATTCTCTGGTAACCACCATTCTACCTTCTAATTCCAGAAGCTCAACTCATTTAAATTGCACGTGTGCTTTAGGTCATGGTATTTGTTTTTCAGTGCCTGACATTTCACTTAACATAATTTCCTCCAGGTTTATCCCTGTTGTCACAAATGACAGAATGACCTTCTTTATTAAGGCAAAATAGTCCTCCATTGTGTATATATACCACATTTTCTTTGTCCATTTATCTTTTGATGGTCACTTAGGTTGATTCTGTGTCTTGGCTATTGTGAATAATGCTGAAATGAATGTGGGAGTGCAGGTAGCTCTTCAACACACTGATTTTATTTCTTTTAGACATATATCTAAAAGTGGAATTGCTGGAACATATGGGAGTTCTATTTTTCATTGTATGAGTAATCTCCATACTGTTTTCCATAGTGGTGGAACTAATTTACATTTTCACCAACAGTGTGCAAGTGTCCTCTTCCGCTATACCTTTACT
>NW_007733039.1:18566-19935 GCF_000696425.1 Galeopterus variegatus | reverse complement strand
TTGTGAAGGATTAGTTTTAGTTTTTCTTAAGTGTTTGGTAGAATTCAGTAGTGAAACCTTCAGTTACTGGACTTACCTTTGATGGAAAACTTTTTATTACTGATTCCATTTCCTTAATTCCTGTTGGTCTGTCTGGATTTTCTATTTCCTCATGATTTAGTGTTGGTCAGTGGTAGATGTCTAGGAACATTCCATTCCTACCATTATTAACATCTAGTTTCATACCATTTTCATCAAAAAATATGCTTGATATGATTTCGACGTTATTCAATTTGTTAACACTTGTTTTGTGGCCTAACATATGATCTGTTCTGGAGAATGTTCCATGTGCACTTGAGAAAAATGTGTATTTTGATGCTGTTGAATGGAATGTGCTGTATATGTTTGTGTATCCATCTGTTTCTATTGCTTATAACAGAATCCTGAAACTGGTGATTTATAAAGAAATGAAATTTATTTCTCACGGTTTTGGAGACTGGGAAGTCCAAGGTCCAGGGGGCACATCTGGTGAGAGTCTTCTTCCAGGGATGCTTTATACAGAGTTGCATGACAGCACAGGGCATCACTATGAAAGGGCCATGAGCAAGAGCTTCTTCCTGTGCTCTCCGTACACGGCCACCAGTCTACACCCATGGCACCCCATTAAACCATTAACCCATTACTCCTTGAGTGGATTAATCCATTCCATCGGGCTCATCCTCATGATCCAGTCACCTCTCAAAGGCCCCACCTATCAAATACCATAACTGGAGTTCCCACCCTCTTAAAACTGTTACAGTTGGGATTTAGTTTCCAGCACATGAACTTTTGGGGGACACATTCAACCCATAGCAGTCTGAAAGGTCCATTATGTCTAAAGTGTAACTTAAGTATGATGTTCCCATATTGGTTTTCGGTCTAGATGATTTGTCCATTGCTGAATGTGGCATATTGAAGTTTCCTACTATTGGTGTAATATGGTCCATCTCTCCCTTCTATTAATATTTGCTTTATATATGCAGGAGCTCTGGTGTTCAGTGCATATATATGTACAATTGTTATATCCTCTTGATGAATTCATCACTTTATTATTACATAATAACCTTCTTTGTGTAGTTTTAAAGCATTTTGATTTAAAGTCTATTATTTCCACGTACAGCTACTCCCACTCTCTTTTGGTTTCCATTCTCATGGAATATCTTTTTCATCCCTTCTCTTTCAGTCTGTGTATAGCCTTGTGAGTAAAGTGGGTCTCTTGGAGGCAGCTTGTAGTAGTGTCTTGTTATTTTTATCCATTCAGCCACTGTACATCTTTTGACTAGATAATTTAATTTTTTTACATTCAAGGTAAGTAGTGATTGGTAAGGACTTTTGCTACTGCTATTTTTTT
>NW_007733039.1:15868-17589 GCF_000696425.1 Galeopterus variegatus | reverse complement strand
TATTTGCTCACTAAATTTTGAGATTCATAACTATAGCTTTTGAGTGAATTGATAGAAGGTATGGGCTTAGATTAAGGTAGCATATCAGCTATGACTGTGTCAAGTAAAAGGTAATTTATGTTATTTCTTGCAGAGATTATACAAAAAAATTATTCTAAAATGGTTCAGGACTACATATTCTAAGATCACATTTCTTTAGTTATTTTAAGAACATGCTTTAAAAAATACTTTTTTTATATACTCATCTATCATTTGGGAACATTAAGCCACTTTGATAACTGTTTAAAAGATAAAGTGGCCATGGAGAACACTATGTGGACCCCAAAAGAGAAATGTTTGTAGTCCTGGTGCAGAAGCTGCAAAGCCGTATTAGTTAAAATGCAATGGACATGAGGGAGGTACTGACCAGTGAAAACAAAGGAATTATGTTTGCTGATTAGATGCAGGAACCAGACTCTCCTGGGACTTTCATATTTGTTACCTTGGTTTTTCCTCAGAACAAACCCATGGAATAGTTTTTTTTTTTCCCCTCCTATTTTAAATATGTCAAACAATAAATAAGAAACATTCATTTTCACAAAATCTTTCATCCAGCAATTGGCTATGAGTGAATCTTTCTACATATCAAAATTATACACACACACGCACACACACACACACATATGACTATGCTATGAATTAAGTTAGCCTACATGTGGATGGATATTTCAATCAGGTAACCAAGATTCCCTGAGAATAAAGCAGGTATGTCACCTGACAGAAGAGTGAATATAATTCGAAATTAGAAAGCTTCACCTGTTGAAACTCAACAGGATTCCCTTTAACAAATAGTCAGCTCAGGGGGAGGTATGAGGGAAATTATAATATATAAATGCAGCTATCAGCTTCATTTATAACCAAATAACTCAGTTTGCTATGGTAATACCATTTTTCATGATTGGAAATATTTCAACATATGTTAAAACTTTCACCGTGCTTTTGCTTCTGAAAAAAGTTTGGACTTCTTTCAAGTCTCCACATCTCTGTTATGCACTAATTAGGTATTATGTGGAGAAAAGAGGGATTCTATTCTACCGCCAAATAGATAAACTAATTGTTATGGGTTAAATTGTGTCTCCTAAAAAGATGTTTAAATCCTAACCCCTAAAACTTTTATTTTTTTTAAAAAATGAGATCTTTGCAGATGATCGAGGTAAGAAGAGGTCATTAGGGTGGGCCCTAGTCCAACATGACTGTTTCCTTGTTCTAAGGGGAAATTTGGACACGGAGATAGAGACAGAGAGACACCACATGAAAACTGTTTTGGGCTACCGTGAACCAAGAATAAAATGTTGCTGGCGAGTTCCAGAATCCAAGAAATAAGAATGAGCCAGAGTCTCTCTCACAGCCTCAGAAGGAGCCCACCCTGCCAACATCTAGATCTCAGGAACGGTACGTTTCTGTCGGCTGAGGCACCCAGTCTGTGGCAGTTGGTTACAGAAGCCCCAGAAAACAAATACATCTATCAAAAGAATTTATTGAATATCATTAACAAAATCAGGAACCCACAAAACTTTAGGATAAAGCAAATAGTTTTCTAGAGAATTACTGAGCCAAACTATCTGCTTATCAGAATGAGGAGATACAAGGTGTCTGGGGCGTCTTCGTTTGACCTACTCCACAGGTGACATCGACATAGAAACAGGTTTATGAACCGCTGCTGTCTTTCAACCATATAAGCG
>NW_007733039.1:12115-15152 GCF_000696425.1 Galeopterus variegatus | reverse complement strand
AATATCATTAACAAAATCAGGAACCCACAAAACTTTAGGATAAAGCAAATAGTTTTCTAGAGAATTACTGAGCCAAACTATCTGCTTATCAGAATGAGGAGATACAAGGTGTCTGGGGCGTCTTCGTTTGACCTACTCCACAGGTGACATCGACATAGAAACAGGTTTATGAACCGCTGCTGTCTTTCAACCATATAAGCGAGTTTTAGTCTTTCCTGTAAGTCAGTGCCAGATACTTGATTTTCTTGGAATATTATCATTCTTGGGAAACGACCTACAACATAAATCCACCCATATGATTTCAAATTGTTTGTTTTAAAGCTCTTTTTAGTAAAAAATTTTTTTTAAATTTTAGCTCATTAAAATAAGCTGAAGACAAAAATGCTTCCAATTTCTTCAAGAAATCCTTACACAACCTGCTCCTCTCTATTGCTGGTCTCCTTTATCTAAACTCCTTCTAGAACGTGGTCACTAGGCACAAATATGACCTTCACTTGCATCTGACAAGAGAACCACAGGTCAGACGGCAGTAAACAGGTTAACCCCACTTGTGGAAGCTATTTTGATTTTAAATGAAGTTTCTATGCTTAATTTTACCACACGTACTTTGGAGAAGTGTTTCTGTGTTCATTTTTCTAATTCTTTCATCTCCAACTCAATATATTGGCTCTCCGTTTGAGGAGGTAGATCATCTTCATAATTTCTTTTTTTAAATTGAAACAAAATTGATTGAATATCTATACCTGTGTGAATTATGTGATGCTCAAATAAGGATAATTAGTGTATTCACCATTACAAAATGTAATGATTTTTTTTTCTTTTTTTGATTCTTTGCTAGTTTCTCATTAAACCTCCTTCAACTCCCACTGTCCCACCTCTGATAACCTAAGTTCTGTTCTCTCCTTTTGAAAGTTCAATGGTTGGGCCGGCCCGGTGGCGCACTGGAGAGTGTGCCGCTTGGGAGCGCAGCGGCGCTCCTGCCGAGGTTTCGGATCCCATGTGGAGACCGGTTCCCGCTCACTGGCTGAGCGCGATGCAGGCGCAACACCGAGGATTGCGATCCCGTTGCCGGTCCCCGGTAAGGGCACGACACCGAGGGTTGCGATCCTGTTACCAGTCCGTAAAAAAGACAGAAAAGGGGGAAAAAAAAAGGAAGTTCAATGGTTATTGTGATTGTTGTATCCTGCTTATTTTATTTTATTTNTTTTGATTTTAAATGAAGTTTCTATGCTTAATTTTACCACACGTACTTTGGAGAAGTGTTTTTGTGTTCATTTTTCTAATTCTTTCATCTCCAACTCAATATATTGGCTCTCCGTTTGAGGAGGTACATCATCTTCATAATTTCTTTTTTTAAATTGAAACAAAATTGATTGAATATCTATACCTGTGTGAATTATGTGATGCTCAAATAAGGATAATTAGTGTATTCACCATTACAAAATGTAATGATTTTCTTTCTTTTTTTGATTCTTTGCTAGTTTCTCGTTAAACCTCCTTCAACTCCCACTGTCCCACCTCTGATAACCTAAGTTCTGTTCTCTCCTTTTGAAAGTTCAATGGTTGGGCCAGCCTGGTGGTGCACTGGAGAGTGTGCCACTTGGGAGGGCACGACACCGAGGGTTGCGATCCCGTTGCCGGTCCCCGGCAAGGGCACGACACCGAGGGTTGCGATCCTGTTACCAGTCCGTAAAAAAGACACAAAAGGGGAAAAAAAAAAAGGAAGTTCAATGGTTATTGTGATTGTTGTATCCTGCTTATTTTATTTTATTTTATTTATTTATTTATCTTTTATCTCCCACTTATGAGTGAGAACATGAGGTGTTTCTCCTTCTATGCCTGGTTGATCTCAGCATGATTTGCTCTAAGCTCATCCATGTTGCTGCGAGTGGCACAATTTCATTCTTTTTTATAGCAGAGTACAATTCCATCGTGTATATAAACCACATTTTCCTTGTCCAGTCGTCCATCAACAGACATTTATGTTGGTTCCATTTCTTGGCTATTGTAGACAGAGCTATGATAAACACCGGGGTGCAGGTATCCTTTCGACGTGATGATCTCCATTCCTTTGGGTATACACCCAGCAGTGGGATTGCTGGATCACATGGCAGTTCCATCTGTAGTTGTTTGAGGGACCTCCATACTGTTTTCCAGAATGGCTGCACTAATTTACAGTCCCAACAGTATAGGAGAGTTCCCTTTTCTCTTCATTCTCACCTGGGTTTACTATTCTTTTTTTGATAATGATATCCCAAAGAGCTTTTGATTTGCATTTCCCTGATGCTGAGTGATGTTGGCCATTTTTTCATGTGTCTGTTGGCCATTTATATGTCTTCCTTTTAGAAATGCCTATTCAGTACCTTTGCCAACTTTGTAATCAGATTACTTGTTTTTTGCTTGTTTGTTTTTTACTGGGTAGTTGTTTGAGTTCCTTGTATATTCTGGATATAAATCCCTTGATGATGCATGGTTTGAAAATATTTTATCTCATTCTGTAGGCTGTCTTTTCACTCTGTTCATTGTTTCTTTTGCTGTCTAGCAATTTTTTAGTTTGATACAATCCCATTTGTTTATTTTTTCTTTTGTTTCCTGTGTTTTTGGTGTCTCCTTCATAAAGTTTTTGTACAGTCCTACTTTCTGAAGTATTTTCCCTGTGATTTCTTTTAGGAGTTTCACAGTATCAGGCCTTGTATTTGATTCTTTAATCCATTTGTGGTTGATTTTGGTATATGGCTGGAGGGATGAGTCTAGTTTCATTCTTCCAGAAGCAGATATCCAGTTTTCCCAGCAAAATTTACTGAAGAGACAGTCTTTTCCTCAACGTATGTTCTTGATACCTATGTTGATGATCACTTTTCTATAAATCTGTAGGTTGATCTCTGGGTTCTATATTCCGTTCCACTGGCCGGAGTGTCTATTTTTTATGCTAGTCCAATGCTGTTTTGGTTACCACAGCTTTGTAGTATAATTTGAAGTCAGGTAGTCTTATATGCCTTTGACTATTTTTTTTTTTTTTTTTTGCTCAGGATTGCTT
>NW_007733039.1:10726-11509 GCF_000696425.1 Galeopterus variegatus | reverse complement strand
TTTCTTGAAACTAATGAAAATAAAGTCATGTCATACCAAAACTTGTGGAATACTGCAAAAGTAGTACTAAAAGGGAAGTTTATTGCAACAAATGCCTACATCAAAAGAACAGAAAGATTTAAAATAAACAACTTAATGCTATACGTCAAGAACTAGAAAAACAAGAACAATCCAAGGCCAAAATTAATAACAGAAAAATATAATTAAGATCAGAGAAGAACTAAATGAACTAGAGACCCCAAAAATGACACAAAAGATCAGTGAAACAAAAAGATGGTTTTTTTTTTTTTTTTGAGAAGATAAGCAAAATAGACAAAACATTAGCTAGGTCACCTAAAAAAAGAAAAGACCCAAATAATAAAAATCATAAATAACAAAGGAGACATTACAACCAATATCACAGAAATACAAAGAATCATTAAAGACTATTACAAACAACTATACAACAACAAATTTGAAAACATGGAGAAATGGATAAATTTCTGGACACATACAAACTACCAAGACTGAACCAAGAAGAAACAGGAAACCTGAACAGACCAATAACAAGCAGTGAGATTGAATCAGCAGTTTCCCAGCAAAGAAAATCCCAGGACCAGATGGCTTTACTGCTAAATGCTACCAAACCTTTAAAGAGGAGTTAATACCAATTCTCTTCAAACCATTCCAACAATTGGCCATTCTCCCAAACTCATTCTTTGAGGCCAGCATCATCCTGATACTAAAATCAGACAAAGTTACAGCAAAAATCCCCCACAAAAAACAAAACCAAAAAAAAAAAAA
>NW_007733039.1:8016-10080 GCF_000696425.1 Galeopterus variegatus | reverse complement strand
AAAAAAAAAAAAACCCCACAAGCCAAAATCTCTAATGAACAAAAGTGAAAAAATCCTCAAGAAAATACTAGCAAATGCAATAAAGCAACACATCAAAGAAATTATACACCAAAGTCAAGTACAATTCATCCCAGGGATGCAAGGATGGTTCAACACACGCAAATCAAAAACTGTGATATAACACATCTATAAAATCAAGGACCAACATATGATTATCTCAATAGACACAGAAAATGTATTGGATAAAATTCAACATCCCTTCATGAAAAAGACTATCAGCAAATTAGATACAGAAAGAAAGTATCTCAACACAATAAAAGTCATATATGACAAACCCACTGCAAATATCATCCTGAACTCACCACAAATTTCACCCTTAAGAACAGGAACAAGACAAGGATACCCACTCACACCACTCCTATTCAACATCTTAGTATTTTCTAAGTGTACCTCAGAACTTTTATCTGTGTTTGATAAAGGTAAGGAGCCCAGTGTGTATTTCAGGTGTACACTGACAGTGTATTTGAAGCTATATTGTGAATAATCAGTAGGGTGTTGATGTTTGCATTAATTCACCTGCTGTACATGCATACAAGCAGGTTCAATGTCACCCTCACTGGGGAGCATCTAAGGTTTCCTTGTGTAGGATGGAGAATGGGGGTAAGGAGGGTATGGCCTATCTATCCAAGGTTGCTCACAGCTCAGGATGAAGTGTTGGGTGTGCAAGTGTTTGAGACATTTCTGCCATGTGAACATGGTGAGATCACTGGCCTTTACCCATGACTCAGAAGAATCTGCTACATGACCAACCTTCCTCTCCCTGTGAACATCTACTGAGCTCACCTGTCACCATGCAGTTCATACACTTCCACCTAGATTGTGATGCTCTTTGCCGGAATCCAGACACACTCTTCCAATGATATCCTCCAGTTCTATCACTGTAACAGTGTTGGGCACTGGAAGATGTACAGCCCTGTCCCCTCACCAGTACTGTGGAGAAAAGTGGACATCTAATGCAGTAGCCCAAAGATGACAAAGTCAATGGGTGACTCATTCACCGAGGTCCACACCATAAATTCTGCAGGGATTCAGCAGAGAAAGAAATCAGTGAGGATTACATTAGTCAAGGGAGGCTATTGAATAGAGCAGAAGTTAAATTTAGCCTTGGAGGAAGAAATTACTTGGAAAAGTGGATGAGAAATGGCATTTCAGGAGAGGGGAGGCAACACAGCAGGTGATAATTTGTAGGTCATTGATGGACAAGCCATTGAAGCCAACCCACGGAGCTCTTGCCAGAAATAGCATTGAGCCAGGAAGCAGGCAGCTTATGAGTGTTCTTATAACCAGCAAAGTGCTCTGCACTTGATGCTTGGGAAAACCCAAGCCATTAAAAGGTTTTTAGGGGAAAGGACACTGATGGACATGATATCTGTGTAAACTGCTGGGAGACACATGGGCGCTGGCTTTGTTGTGGTCTGGGATCCTGCAGAAGAGTGAAGACCTGCGTGAGCCATTCACCATATTACACCAGAAGCCAGGCAGTGACAGAGCATGCTTGAATTTAATCCACCCAGTGAACCAGAGAACACAAACAGCTCTGTGCATTTGAGCAGTGCCAACTGACGAGGAGCAAAAATTACACTGTGCATATTCACAAATTATTTTAAATATAATTCATATTCAAACACATCCCAAGGTGGAAATGAATAAATAGAATCCTCCAGGATCCTGAGACTCTCTGGCAATGAATCGCATGCATAAGTATAAGAGAGTATTTTTGAAAACAATATGCTTATATGATCACATGTTAGATTATTTAAGAAAATCGGAAGATCGAGCGTCTTGTTTCCTAGGGTCCCCAAAACGTTCTTTTCCCTCCCTCTGAGGAGAATAAAAGAGAGATCTTCCAAAATAAGTAACTTCTACTTGCAGCAAATTAGCAGCCTGTCATCGACATTATGGGCATTGTTATATAATTACCGCCTTTACTGTGCTAAAATTGTTTTAAAAAAAGGCGCTGTAGACCATGTGTCATGTGCTGAATGGAAGCCAGTGCTGGGAGTT
>NW_007733039.1:5852-7414 GCF_000696425.1 Galeopterus variegatus | reverse complement strand
CATCGACATTATGGGCATTGTTATATAATTACCGCCTTTACTGTGCTAAAATTGTTTTAAAAAAAGGCGCTGTAGACCATGTGTCATGTGCTGAATGGAAGCCAGTGCTGGGAGTTCTTTTCAGCAAATAAAGTATCTGACAAAGACCCAAATTCTTGTATTAAGGACACCAACAGTTTGCTGGTGTGATATACTGTTCAACTGTATGTTATTTCAGTAACGTTATTATTGTTATTTCTCTACTCTTATGGAATGTGAATTTTAGCTCCACATGGAGACTGACACTTGCCCGATCATGCAGGCTAAAGAAAGCTGTTTCTCTGAAGTCATTTTAAGGTTAGAAGTAGCAACCAACTTTTCCCTTTTCTAGGCTAAGAAATAATTCTGAACAACGGGCATGAGAAAACATATTGCAGGGGCAAATTCATCCCAGACTGACAGAGAAGCATCAACTTGAGTCAGGTTCCCTACCTTTTCCGTTGGCTGGTAGTGTTTTACCTCCTTATCAGGGTTCTGTCTGCAAATCTTGCTCTCACATGGACTCAACAGGGTGAGACATTTCAGTGATACAGCAAGCATGACACCTGCAGTCTCCTCTACTGTGAAGATGTTTGCAAGACCTGGAATGAAGTGCACCCTCTAGAACTCTTGGCCCCTTCCCTGGTCCAGACTTCACCCTTTTTCACCAGGAAGTCTTTCAACAGCCTCTAACAAATATCCCTGCCTTGAGGCAACCTCTGTAAACAGCTACTCTTGATTTATCTAAAGCATCATCTGGGTAACCTGCGGTGGTCCAACGCGGTCATCTTAAGCATGAGTGGCTCTTCACGACCAGAGGCGAGCTGCCTCTGTGCCAGTGGCTGTGGGCTCTGAGGTCACACATCCAACTGCTTTTGGTTCTTGTGATACCTTGTAAAGGCTCTCTGTCTTAGATCAGATTTTCCCTTTTCTGGGAAATTCTCACTGCAGCTTACTTCAGCTGGCTGATGCATACTGTAAGACTACAATTCTCGGTGTCACATCTACAGAGAAAACAGGAGCCACATAAGACGTGGAGGCTCAGGGCCACTTAGTGGAGCCAGGCTCTGGGGAGGGGAAGAAACCATCCCGGCCCCCGGCAGGCACCCTTCAGGGAGCACAGGCTGCTCTCAACCAGCTGAGACATGATTTGCACTCACATCAGTAGAGGCACAAAGAAAGTCATCTGAGGGTGAAAAACACAAGTTCCAGACTCAGCACATGCTCAGTGCCTTTAGGCAGGTGTCCAGACCGTATTCTTCTTTCCCAGTTTTCACTTTTTCACATGGGAAAATAACAACCATATCAAAATCTTTCTCACGAATTTTATGAACTGGCATTTATGGAGACTGTGCAAGTAGTAAGGCATCCTATAGATGTAGATTAAAACTGCCATTAGTGTAGGGAAGAGAGATGTGACTGAGGATGGTGATCCCAGATTTGAACAGGGTAGGTGGGGCAGCCGGTGTCCCTGAGAGTGTCTCGACATGGTTGGTCTCTGTTTACGGGGTCTTCTGCTGGGCTGCCTGCCTTCATCTTCAGTC
>NW_007733039.1:3428-4526 GCF_000696425.1 Galeopterus variegatus | reverse complement strand
CTATATGTACAACAGATCCAAAAGTAATATGAATTTCTGGATATTGCAAAATATTTCTCAACTGCTGCAGCAACTATAGCAAACGGTGCACTGACCCACGAGTATGCCAATGGCCCCAAGTTGGAACACAAATAAGACAAGTCGGGGGTGATCCCAGGCCTGAGCATTTGTATTCCGAGAGTCCTGCGGAATCGTCCAGATGCTAAGGGAGACCTGAGGGTACAAGCTGTCCTTCCTCCTTCCCAAGCACATCTGAGCTTCCTGGCGTGGTCCCTCATCAGCCTCAGCAGCAGCACCGTCTGTCCACAGACCATGGACATTAGGAGAGGGTCACCTGTTGCTTGAAGATGTGGGACAAGAAATGTGGAGACGTGTCTTCCTAGGGGCTGAAGGTGCTCGTGAAAGAACCAATGTTTCTGCTTGTGTCTCTCACTGGGTGCCTGACCCCAACCGTGTGTGTGTGTGTGTGTGTGTGTGTGTGCACGCACATGTGTGTTCTCTTATGTGTCCAAAAAATATTTACTGTAACAAATATGTATAGGAAAGTGTATAAGCACATATTCATCTATATCTGTCATCTATATGATATGTGCACCTGTGTGTGTTTAAATACCTCACCAAGAAAGGAGCGGCCAGACCCAGGAGCTCCCTTGCGCTGGGAGCTGCCCTGACACACACCCTCTTCTCCCACCAGAAATAACCACTGTCCTGGCTTTTGCGACACTCAGATCCTTGTTTTCCTACCTTTGACACACACGAGACATCATAGCTCATTCTGCCTGATCTTGCACTTTATATGAAGGGGTTTATACTCTGTGCATTCTTCACTGCTGTATTTGTTGGTCCATCTATGTCAGTGCATCTGGATGTAGCTAATCCCGTTCATGCCTGCGCAGTTTCCTTACCTGACAATGTTACAATGTATTGATCATTTCCACTATTACTGAGCTCTTGGGTTATTTCCATTTTGAAAATAATGTAAAAAAAGTGGTTCTCTTAGGCTTCTTATACATGTATGCGTTGGTTTTATTTACTTTTTTAATTTAACTTAATGAGTTACGGTGTTTATTAACTAACATCACCCTGATATGTCTCTGG
>NW_007733039.1:0-2337 GCF_000696425.1 Galeopterus variegatus | reverse complement strand
GCTGTTAGCCCACAGAAATTGGGAAGTTAATTTTTTAAAAAATACAAATTCTACTCATTTAATTTCAGGGATTTAATATATGGGATACTCATCCTCACTAGTGTAGTAAATTATGTATTTTTTTTGTAAGCATAATTTTTCAGATTTTGTTTACTTGCCAGTCACAAATAGCTAAATAAGAGGTACAGAAGGAAAAATCTCATTCTGAATGTTATTTTTTTTTCCATTCAAGTCATCGTCAACCTGTCAGCACATTATGTGAAATGAATTTGGTCAAGAGTTGCTGTTGATTAAACATGGGAATCTCTCTCTTAAAACAAAACAAAATTTATTCTGTAGGTATTCTTTCATCTATGCAGAATAAATCATTAGAGGACTTCTCACCTTCCATAAAAATAGATAACTGGATAAAACATGTAAAAACCATATTTTAGATAGAAACAGTCAGGTCACGGGCTCACCTCCTGCAGACAGTGTCCAGGAAAGGGAACTCAGAAACAAACAAAGCCAGGCTGCTGAGCCAGAGGGACAAACTCAGAAGCCCAGAAGCTGACATGCCCTCACTGCTTGTAGGTGGGGAAATGCTGGAGAAGAGGTGCCTGCCCGGAGAGAGTGCCAGGATGCCCACGTGTCCTCCTGAGGCCCTGGCAAAGTCCAGGTCAGCATGTGCTGAGTGAAAACACTCCCCAAATCTTCACAAATCTTTCAGAAAATTCCTCAGAGTTCACACAGGCCCAGGAAGCTTGCATTTCCACTGTCAGAATGGAGAGGCCTCGTGAAGCACAGGATGCAGAGTAAAATTTTTAGAAGGGCCTTAGACACAGGGCTAAACTAGCCGAGCACAATGACTGCACTGCACCTGCTCTGACAGAGCCACAGGTAACTACTGTGAAACTGCAGTAGCCAAAGCTCTCCTAAAGAAAAAACAAAACCCAGCTGTCTCAACATCATGTTCACAGTATCTCCCAGGTGACAAAAAAAAAAAAAAAAAAAAAATCCTTGTATGGTGAAGAGTAAGGAAAATGGCCTGATAAGCAGAGACAAATCAATCAGGAAAACCCAGATGACAGAGATGGTGGAATTAGCACATAATAACCTTAATTTAGCTATTACATAATAATTATTATAATATGCTCAAGGATCTAAAGGAAAATAAACACAATAAAGAGATAAGTAGAAAAGATGAAAATGGACCTTCTAGAGATGAAAAATGTAATATTTCATGTAAATAATTCAGTGAATAGAATTAACAGCAGGTTAGAAATTACAAACAAAAAGACTGGTGAGCTTGAAGACAGAGCAATAGAAACTATCAAAAATAAAGCAGACTGAGAAAAGTTAGATCTTGGTGCTAAGTCTGTAACTCTTGTAAGAAACAAACTGGTACCATTGAGCCATTTACGGCAATTTTTAGGACAGTATATTGAATATAATATACATGAAATTCGAGTTAAAGAAGAAGGAAGAAAGGAAAAATTAAGCAATAATGGCATAGACATTTCCAAATTTGGTGATAATTACAAGCCCATGATGGCTAATTATTATATATTACAAAAGTGGCCAGACATCATTGCAGACCCATGTACTCTTCTCTAACCTTCCTCCCCAACACAGTTGTCATGTGGCCCCCCTTCCCTGGAGACCATGCAGACTGCCTCAGTATATACACGGTGTGCCAGGAGGAGGCAATGTGCCTCTGTGTCCCTCCTGTCAGGTCCCAGAGGCAGGTGTGGCTTTGCCTGGTCTTTCTCTAATTGCACATATGATGTAGGGCTCCTGAGCCAACATGCCAGGTGTCTGGCTGCGTGAAGGCAATGTGCTGGGGGGTGAAGTGGAGAGACCCCTCAGAGAGAGATGCAGCAGCCCCCTCATGCTTGAGCTTCCACAGCCTGTACTCCTCCGTGTGAGGGACAGTGGACTGCAGATGACTTCCGTTATCAGCATTGGAGCCAGCCCAGTTGTCACCAATGGGAGCAGAGAGAAACAATCCCTACAAGCCCTGACCAACCTGCTGGTTCCTGAGCAAAATATCTGGTGATGTTACTTGAAGACACTGTGTGTTGGGGCAACTGGAATGTCCACTAGTCCATGAACTGAAGGAACCCCAAGCACAGTAAAAAGGGAATACCTGACCTGGGACTTCACGTCAAATTGTCAATTAATTAATTAATTAATTTGTCTGTTTGTTTGTTTATTTAATTGTAATAGTATATTTTATTTAACCCAATATATTCAAAATATCAATATTAAAAAGGGAGACATCTGACATTTCTTTTTTGTTGTTGTTGTTGTTGTTTTGGGGGTTTTTTTTGGCCAAAAGAGTACACTTATTTTTAT
>NW_007733038.1:112401-119356 GCF_000696425.1 Galeopterus variegatus | reverse complement strand
CCACGTCCCCCTCCCCTCACCCTCCCCTCCACTCCCTCCCACTAACGCCCTGCAGATGGGCTTCCTCGCTGGCCTCCAAGAAAAACACGGCAACCGCAGAGCTCTCCTCACAGAAACGGAACTGCTGGAAAGATCTCTCGCGACATTCCCAAAATGAAAATAAAAATTCCTCTGAAGTACATTGCAACTCCGAGGCAGCCCTGGCCTCATCCAGGAGCACCGTGGGCTCAGGCGAAGTTCTCTGGTGCCCCCCACCACCTGGGGGCTGCCTGGCCCTTACACGGCTTTCAAAAATTTTGAAATTGCTCCCAACATTTGAAAATGAAGAGGTTTTATATGAAATCGTGATTTCCGAATTCTCTTAAAAAATAAGAGGCCCTCCTGCTGCTGGCAGACCCCACATCCTCCTGTGCCCCTACACCCAGCCCACTATGCCCGACTGGCCCTCACTGGCATTCCCATCCAAGACCTCTGCCCTCATGGACGCCTGACCTCCAGGCTCTGGGTGAGGTCTCAGCGACTGAAGCTCCCATCCCTGGGGGCTCTGACCTTCCTGGGGGTCCGTGTCATCCAGCTCTGCCCCTTCTGAGGGCAGGCACTAGGGCTCAAGTCCCCACATCCTCTGCATACGCCATAGCCTCTGACTGCCCTTGTCTGTGGGATCCAGGTTGGTTGGATGGGGTCGAGCAAGACATCACTCCCCCTGCTTCTAACCTGAGCCCTTCAAGACCCCCAACCCAAACAACGTGTACTGAACCTCCGGGCAACTCAACCCTCTGAGTCCCATTCCCCAGAGCCCACTGGGGGCTTGTGCCTGTGGTTTGGGGATCTCAGGTGGCCCCTGGGACATCACTGGCCAGACTGGCCTGCCCTGTCCCAGTTCTTTAATCTCCCAACTCCATCACTGCCAAGTCCACTCAGCCCTCCAGTCCTGGCCATCTCAGCCCCAGCCACATGAACTGTCAAAAGGCTGAGTGTAAAGAGGCTGAATACAGGCCCTGAGGCACGCCCCACAGTCCCTGCAGCCGGCCAAAGAAAGGCTCCAAGACCGGGGCAGCGTTTCTCCCAGCTAGGAATCCACAGATGGACTCGAACGTGGCCACAGAGATCTGGATAGAAGCCTTGAAAAAATACAGACACACAGGGGCCTTCCCAGGCCCAGATCCCAGCAAAGGTAAGGATTCGGCCCTCACTGGCATTCCCATCCAAGACCTCTGCCCTCATGGACGCCTGACCTCCAGGCTCCGGGTGAGGTCTCAGCGACTCAAGCTCCCATCCCTGGGGGCTCTGACCTTCCTGGGGGTCCGTGTCATCCAGCTCTGCCCCTCCTGAGGGCAGGCACTAGGGCTCAAGTCCCCACATCCTCTGCATACGCCATAGCCTCTGGCTGCCCTTGTCTGTGGGATCCAGGTTGGTTGGATGGGGTCGAGCAAGACATCGCTCCCCTTGTTTCTAACCTGAGCCCTTCAAGACCCCCAACCCAAACAACGTGTACTGAACCTCCGGGCAACTCAACCCTCTGAGTCCCATTCCCCAGAGCCCACTGGGGGCTTGTGCCTGTGGTTTGGGGATCTCAGGTGGCCCCTGGGACATCACTGGCCAGACTGGCCTGCCCTGTCCCAGTTCTTTAATCTCCCAACTCCATCACTGCCAAGTCCACTCAGCCCTCCAGACCTGGCCATCTCAGCCCCAGCCACATGAACTGTCAAAAGGCTGAGTGTAAAGAGGCTGAATACAGGCCCTGAGGCACGCCCCACAGTCCCTGCAGCCGGCCAAAGAAAGGCTCCAAGACCGGGGCAGCGTTTCTCCCAGCTAGGAATCCACAGATGGACTTGAACGTGGCCACAGAGATCTGGATAGAAGCCTTGAAAAAATACAGACACACAGGGGCCTTCCCAGGCCCAGATCCCAGCAAAGGTGAGGATTCTTGCAAGCACCGCCAGGGTCAGCCAGGCCAGGGCGGGACAGCCTGGCTGACAGCACGAACGTGGCCACAGAGATCTGGATAGAAGCCTTGAAAAAATACAGACACACAGGGGCCTTCCCAGGCCCAGATCCCAGCAAAGGTAAGGATTCTTGCAAGCACCGCCAGGGTCAGCCAGGCCAGGGCGGGACAGCCTGGCTGACAGCAGCGGTGCTGGCTCCTCCCCAACCTCCAGTGATTCTACATGGGAATGTGGTTCTGCCCACTGGGCAGCGTCCCCCTCTGACCAGCGAGGGGATTGCCTCACAGGACCCCAACACCCTAGCTGCTCTATCGCTCCATGTCACTAACCGGCCACTCCTCTCCACTCATTGGCCAGCGGGGTCCAAGCCACAGTCTCTTACCTGGCACGTGCAGCAGGCTCCTCCCAGCTCCCTGCCTCTCCCCCTCTCACCCTCCTCCTCCACCTCCTCCTTCTCGGAACCCAGCCCTTGCACTCTCAGCAGGGCACAGCCCCTGCCCTGCTCCAAGACTGAGCCAGTGAGAACGACTGGGATCTTACTCTGGCCTCCTGCCAGACACCCAGACAAGCCAAGTCCACCCCCACAGGGCGGCTGCATCGGCCACCCCAGCCCCTCTCCTCTCTCAATGAACTGCAATCCACACTTGAGATCTCAACTTCAACACCCAGGGGCTGTGGCACTTCCCACCATTTCTAATTGTGCAGATGTTCACAGTGAGCTCTATGAGGTCAGGGGCTGCGTCTGTCCGGCGCCCCCTGGGTCCCAGAGCCTGGCCCTGCACCAGGCCCTGTTGTGTTCCATAAATATCTGCTGAATGAATTGAGTGAACGAGTACGTGAACAAGGGAGTTTGTTTCCATGGGGCGCTTTATGTTCACAGAGAGTGGCGCAGAGCCCCTGCTGCCCCCAGGTACCGCATGGGCCTGTGGCAGCTACACGGGACCCACTTCTGATGGCCAGTGGAGCTTGCAGTGGACATTCCCAAATAAAGATCAAATGGCTAACTGTTAGAAAGCGCCAGTGCTTGGGCCTAGAAGATGGCTGTACAGTACCTCTTGTCCTTAACCTCAGGATCTGGGAGGAAACGGAGTGACAGGACAGAGAGTGATGAGCAGAACCAGCCACATTATTCACAAGGCAAAGTGCAAAATGAAAATACAGCGTCCCTTGTTCAAAAGGGATGAAGAATTCCAGGATGGTGACAGCAGAGCATTAATGCAAGTTTGGGGACCTGCTGCGTGTGGGGGTCTGACAGGTCTCACATCCTCGAAGCCAGCCCTGGTCAGGATCGAGGAGGTGGGTCCAGGAAAAGCCCAGGACCACCTTATGTCCCATGGGGGCCATGGGCCCAGCAGTGTCCCACCCCCACCAAGACTCTGCAGCCAGAAGAGTGAGGGCCGTGGATGTCCAGGCCGGCATCCTGACTGCAACAGTAAACGTGGGCTTCAGTGGTGAGCCCTCAAACATCTACAAGGAACCACGGCTGTTCCAGGAATGAAGACCGTGTGGCCAGGCTTCCCAGACAGCTACACTCATTTTTTCTTTTCACGGATATTTGAGCACCAACTGTGTGCCAGGCACTCCATGCAATGCTGGGAATTCTGGGGCAAGCAACAGATTCTCCGTGGAGCTAATGTGCTGAGTAACTTGAAGACATGTCCTCACTCACCCTCGCTGGGTGGCCTCAGTTTCTGTGTCTAGTAAGCGGAGCTCCAGGCCTCAGCACTTGGAAGGCCCTGTGTGTCCCAAGAATGGCCAGGTCTCCCAGCCCAGGCTCTGAGGAGACAGAAGGGCACAGCGGGCACAGCGGGCACAGCAGACAGCCCTGGGTTCTAGGCCTGCTCTTCCCTACCCCATGCAGGAGTCAGATGGCCTGGCTTCAACCGTGGCTTTACACGATTATAGGTATGTGACCATCAGTGCCTCAGTTTCCTCAGCTGTCAAATGGGCACAGAGAAAACACCAACCAACCCCATGCTCTCTGGCAGAACAAGTATTCCTTCCTCACCTTGCCACTTTGGGGAGGGGTCGCAGACCTGCCAGGATGAATGGTGGCTGGAGCTGTGGCCCCATGTGCTTATGAGAGCACACAGGGCAGGTGCACAACTGCCTCAAGAGCACAGCCCTGCTGTCCACCCAGCTGGGCCGCAGGCAGCGCTGACCAGCTGCTCCCCACACAGCAGCTGCCCCATGATGGCCCCAATGCTCCCTGCCTCTGGTGCAGCCTTTCTTGGAATTTGGGGTTGGGGACATCCTGGCAGCTGGCCTCGGGTTCTATTCCTGGGAATAGTACCTGTTGCTGACCCTGCTGAGGACACTGGCCTGAGCCAGCTCAGACACCCTGCAGCCCACGGAGTAATCACAAGAGTCCATGGGATGATGTGCCGGCAGTGCCCTGGTGAATGCGGTCAGAGGTAAGTACTCAACGAACGCTGCACATTCTCCTTTGCCTGTTACTCTCGTTATTACTCACATGGCAGTACTCCTGGGCCTCAGTTTTCTGACCTGCTTCCAGGGCTGTCATGCAGATTAAACGACACACCAATGCAGAGTGCCCACCCTGGCCTAGGCCTTCGATGAATGTGCATGTCCCTGAACCATCGACTCGGCTCCAAGGAGGCAGGAGAGGGATCATTCACGGACTCAGCTCCAGAAAAACAGGCTTTTGTGCAACTAACATGAACCAAAAAAAAACTGAAAAAGAAAGGGGAACTACAGCCTGCGGGGAAAGCTTGTATCGAACATGACAGAAAGTCAATATCTAAAACAGATAAAGGGCTTATCCCAACATATAAGACCCCAGGAGACAGACGGACAAAGGACTTAAGTGGGAAGAGAGACATATAAAGTAATGAAACACGGGAAGATCACCCATCCATGCCAGTAACCAAAGAAGCACAAATTAAAGCCAAAAGCAGCACTACTTTACTGCTAGAGCAGCAAAGTATTAAACGGCAAAGCCCTGTGCTGGTGAGGATTTGGGGAAATCAGGAGCTGCGGTGGGAGCTGGCCTGGCTCTTCCTGAGTTGTGTTTGTCAAGTGCTCGGATCCCATGACTCATTCAGTCACTCAGCAAATGCTCCCTGATGCTGCTCTGAGCTGGGGCTGCAGGTCGGCTGGGCTGGCTCAGGCCAACGTCCTCTGCAGGGTCAGCAACAGGTACTATTCCCAGGAATAGAACCCGAGGCCAGCTGCCAGGATGTCCCCAACCCCAAATTCCAAGAAAGGCTGCACCCAGAGCAGGGAGCACTGGGGCTGTCTTGGGGCAGCTGCTGTGTGGGGAGCATCTGGTCAGCGCTGCCTGTGGCCCAGCTGGGTAAAAGGCAAGGCTCTGCTCTCGAGGCAGTTGTGCACCTGCCCTGTGCACTCTCACAAGCACATGGGGCCACAGCTCCAGCCTCCATTCTTCCTGGCAGGTCTGCAGCCCCTCCCCAAAGTGGCGGGCTGAGGAAGGGGTACTTGTCCTACCAGAGAACAAGGACGCACACATGTCCACAGGACCCTGGACCTTACACTGTCCCCAGCAACCCCATCCCAGACTCTGTCCCCTAGGCAAAAGTGTGTCAGCCTGTGGGGCCACATCTGCCCCCCATCCTGTGAGAATGGAAGTCAAATGGAATTTAGTCTGTAACCCACACCTTCTCTCCTGGGCAAACACCTTCCCGTGAGGCCAGCAGCATGGAGCAGTGGAAGGGGTGTGGCTGTGGATCAGAGGGAGAGGCCCCAATTCTGGCTCCTGCGTTTAGCCTGGGCCACCTGACCTGCCACTGCTCCAACTGCATCCCCATGCTCAGTCACTGCTCAACCATCAACCCTCCTCCCAGCTGCTCAGGCCTTTCAAAGCCATGATTGTTCTCGATTCCTTCCTTCACACCCATGTCCTGTGAGCTCCACCTTAAACTCATGCCAATTCCATTGGCTCTGCCCCACCGGCATGGCAATGGCCATCTGTCACTGGGATCACCCAGTGATTGCTCAGGCCTTTCAAAGCCATGATTGTTCTCGATTCCTTCCTTCACACCCATGTCCTGTGAGCTCCACCTTAAACTCATGCAAATTCCATTGGCTCTGCCCCACCGGCATGGCAATGGCCATCTGTCACTGGGATCACCCAGTGGCCGGCCCTTCATGTGCCTGTCTGCTTCCACTCTCCCCACTGAAAGCCCTCCTCCCACTGCACGGAGAATAAAATCCCACCTTGCTCCAGAACTGTATGACATGATACCCCTGCCCGTCTCTCAGCCACGCCTTCCATGCTCCCTGTTATTCTCCTGTCTCCCGCCATGCAGTCTTCTTTCCGCCTCTCAGTCACACCCAGACAACTCCAGCCTCAGGGCTTCTGCACGTGCTGTTCCCTCTGCCTGAAACACTCTTCCCAGGGCTGGGCCTTCTCACCACTCAGGTCTCAGTTCATCTGTCACCACCCCTGACCTGGAGCACTTCCCTCTATTACCTGCCCCCTCTCGTGCTACCCTTTGACCCTGTTTTACTTTGCTCATGGGGTTTTCCACTCTCTGCAAGCACCTGCTCGTTAGGTCTCCCCTGCTGGACTGTGAGCTCTGAGAGAGCAGTGACTTGATCTGGCCGGTCCACTGCAGCATCCCCAGCACTCAATTCGGCCCCAGACACAAATGGACACACAGTAAGAAATGTGTTGAATGAATGGATGGATGGGTGAATGAGAACACACTGGGCAAGGTGCCCTCTCTGAGGTTCAGTCTCCCCTCTGAGAAGACAATTGTTATTACTATTATTCCTCCCTTGTTTTGGGAAGCAGCATTATTTTCAGGTATTACTGAACCCTCCATGGCACCCAGGCACCCAGTCCCTTCCCAGCCCAGTTCAGCCCCAACCTCCTCCCCACACAAGCCCAGCTCCCAGGCCCATCTCCACCAGGTCCTAACCCAGACTACTCTAAATTCTATTCCACCCTGCCGGCTCTGACCTGGACCCTGACCTCCTCCCAGGTGTGCACCATCATCCCGCCTGACACCCCCCCCCCCCCCCCC
>NW_007733038.1:108831-111776 GCF_000696425.1 Galeopterus variegatus | reverse complement strand
CCCCCCCCCCCCCCCCCGTGCAGGGCACTCCAGCTGACTCCTTGTTGGGTCCCCCAGGAAGTTCCAGCACATTCCCTGAGGCTCTGCCCAGGGTGCAGCCCACACCCCAATCACACCCAGGCCAAGGGGGCCAAGTAAAGAGCTCCGGGGGAGACATCCCAATTCAAGAATGCAGCCCAAGTTCCAAGCCTGTGTGTATGTGCACACAAGAGAGAGGGCGAGACTGAAGGAGAGAAAAATAAGGCCTGAAAGTGGGAGGGAGAGAGAGCCAGACACTAACATTTCCACCTAATTGCGTGACCTTTTCCCAGCTCAGAGTTCCTTCGGGCCAAGTACACAGTGCTGCTTGGTATTAATTTCAAAGAGAAATGGGTCAAGGAAAATTGGAAATTTTTATAGAAAACACTTCAGGCTTGGAGCTGGCTGAAGGGTCTGCCAACCTGCAGAGAATTCTGATAGGACATGGGGCCTGTGTTCAGGAGCCTCCAGCTGGTCCAAACTGGCAAAGTTTGGACCTTGGGCCCAAACCCAGTTTCTGAGCCATGCCTGTCCTTGCTGCTTCTGGGAAAGAGCTTTCTGTCCCCTTCAGAAGTCCCTTGAGCTGTCTTTGTAGTCCCATCACGGTGGATGCCTTCTGCCCAGATGCTACAATGTGGCAGCTCTCACCTGCCATCCCTAGAGGCCTCTGTCATGGATCCATCAAGGGACACTCTCCCTTGTCCCACATCATGCAGGAAGCCCGTGTCTCTTTTGCAGTTGTCCATGTGGGCACCTGGGGCATGGAGGGAGCCTCTTCCAGGTCCCAAGCAGGCCCAGCTGCCATGCCTCTGGCAGGCAGGTTCCACACCTGAAGCACAAACGTCGCAGACATGCAAAGTTGCCCCTAGAGGCAAGGCATCTGTCCCAGTCACCAGCATCTGCTGTGTTGCGGAATCCACAAAGAGCGGGCGTGCTGAGCCCACAGCCGATGTGACGACTAGGGCACAATTCCTGCTAATTAAACTCCAGACAGCCTGCGAGCAGCTCACGGCTTCACTCCTGAGCCATGTGCTGTCTGGAAGCAGGCGTGGTTACCGCCTGCCACCAGAGAAGCTCTTTGGGGAATATTCGCAGCTCAAATCCAAGGGAAGGAAAGGAAGCATCAATTAATTGAGTCTGTGGAAAAGAGTGCAGCAGAGACGGAGCTGTGAGAACCTCAGGCCCGAGTCACACAGCCCTGGAATCCTAGCAACGTGTCACAGCAGCAGGCACTGTGCTACGGTTGTGACAAGGATTCTCTTGTCCATCTCCAACAGAACCTGTAACCCTGCACCCACTCAGAGATGAGGACACTGAGCCCCCATGGGGCGGGGTAAGTGGCCCAGGGCCTCACCATCTGCCAATGGAGCAGCCAGGCGGGCACAAGCCTGTCTTTGAGTACCATCCCTTGCCCTGAGTTGGGGCAGCTGCCAAGTCAGGACCAAGGCTGCCGTCCTCTGAGTCATGTTTGTCATCTGTTCATGGTGCTCCCCCAAGATCCAGGTCCTTCCCAGGCCACATTCACGTAGCTGGCTCCACTCCTGAACCAGATCCCATACAAACGTGGGGGGAGGGGAGCAGACCTGAGACACAGTGACAGCTAAATTTATGTCCAAGGCACAGGAGAGGAACGGAGCACTTGGAGCTGTCAGTGCTTGTCAGTGCCAGTCACCGCGTGGAGGGGGAGCACGCCCTGGCATGTCTTCATGGCGGGACAGGTGGGCCCAAGCCCTTGCACTGCTGCAAGCATGGCTTCTGCCTGTATAGTCCAGGGGTGGGAAGTGCCTACGGGATAGGGCTCCTGAGCTGAGCTGCAGACCCCATACAGAAAGCCCACCCAGCCAGAAGGCTGTGCCCCTCCAGCTCAGCTGACAGCTCTGGAGAACTCTCCTAGTCTGACCCCAGACAACTCCAGGCCTCTGAGAATGTGCAGCCTCGGCTTTCTCAGCTGGCCCCCGCCCACCCTTCCCGGCGTGGGGCCACGTCACCATACTGGCATCTCTAATAGCTGTCCTGAGGGCCCGGCCCGCCAAAGGACAGGAGCGCCATGGCCTCTGTCAAGGGTGCGCTCAGCTCTGAAGCACCTCCTGGAGCCTGGCTAGCTGCCTCGGGTTTCACAATCAGTCCTCTCCATGAGTTTCCTCTGGTCCCCAAGCTGTAGGCACAGCCTGGGGGTGGAGTAAGGGAGAGGAACTGAGAGGGTCCTGGGAATCTAGCACCCAGGTGCAGCTCAGGGAGCTGGCAGCAGCTAGTTCCGCAGGGCACGGGGCCATGTCTGGACGTGAGAGTCCCCAGGTCACCACGTGAGAGGACCAGGCCCCAGGGCTCTGGCAAGCAGATCAGGAAGTACCTGGTTGTGGACCCAGCAATAGATCCTGGCACATGGATACTGGCCAGGCCCAGGGCTAAGGCTGCAAATCCAGCCAAGGGTCTCTCTCCACCCTCCCCCAGGACCCTAGGGACTTAGGTACGTTCAGCTGAATCATGAACTGCAACCCCCACAAGGATGTCCACATTCTAATTAGTCCATAGAACCCGTGAGTGTTACCTTATATGGCAAAAGAGACTTTGCAGATGTGACTTTGCAAACTAATAATCTTGAGATGGGGAGATTATCCTCACGAGCCATAAATGTAATCACAAGGGTCCTTTATAAGAGAGGGAGGAAGCCTTGGCTACAGAAGAGGTGGAGGCAATGTGACCATGGAGACAGAGACTGGAGTGATGCAGCCACAAGCCAAGGCAGGCTGGCAGCCACCAGATGCTGGAAGAGGTGAGGAAGGGATTTTCCCCTGGAGCTTTTGGAGGGAACCAGCCCTGCTGATACCTTGATTCATCTTGGATTTCTGCCCTCCAGAACTGTGAGAGAATAAATGTGTGCTGTTTTAAGCCTCTACGTTTGTGGTTGCTTGTTACAGCAGCCACAG
>NW_007733038.1:67611-107983 GCF_000696425.1 Galeopterus variegatus | reverse complement strand
GTCTTTCTTGCCCACTTCACTGTCCTGTGGCCTGTCATGACAGGTCTCCACTCTCTCCACCTTGATGGCCTCTCTGCCTCCAGCTTCCCTTGCATTGCAAAGAGAAGCAGCCTTGCTAAAACACAGAACTTGCTGTAGGGTCCCTACCCAAAACCCCCTGGGGGCTACCTGCTGCCTGTAGGACACCATCCAGGCCCTGGGTCATTCCACATGGCAGCCCCCACCAAGCCCCCAGCATCAGCCTTGCCCTCTAGCTCCTGGGCCTGCACGCCTACCACAAGCTCCCCAGCAGCGTGCAAAACTTCCTACCTGGCACAGGGCAAAGTAACGGATGGAGACTGTGGATCAGGAGGGGGAGGCTTCCTGGCCCAGTGGGGGAGGGCTGGCTGTGGGCCACCAGGTGGGGGTGTTGCAGGCCAGCCACGCTCAGCCTTGTGGAGGGGCCACTCAGCACCCGTGTCTGTCCTCCCTCTCCTCAGGAGGCTCGCCTTGGCAGCGGCAGGGCAGAGCAGCACCTGAGGTGGTGTGCCTCCTCTGCCCCGTCAGGGAGGACACTGCAGCCTGACAGCAGCGGGCAGAGGCTTGGCACTGGCTACTTCTGAGGAGGAGGTGACCAAGGTCACTGGCACTGAGTTGCCTGACTTTTCCTCTTCAGCTAGGGCAGTGTGCAAGGCAGGGTGTGTGGTCATAGCAGCCCAGCGGTAGCTCCCCAGACAGGAGCCACCTGCCCCTCCCCTGTCCCAAGGCTGTGTCCAGGGGGACCTCAGAAGAGCAGCCTATGGAAGAGGACAGAGGACGCTTACGCTTCTACATCTCAGGAAGCACAGGTGGCCAGTGGAGGGCTTTGTTTTGTTTGGTCCATGTGGTGTTTTTCAGAAATTTGGAACCACATTTAAAAATCAGGAGGGTTCACATAAGAATGTGATGTGTGTATTCTCTCCTGTCATAGGATCAGCTGCCCCAGACCCACACTCCCACCACCAGGACGAGGTCAAGGGAGCTGAGGAGTGGCTGCAGCTCCAGACAGAGTTTCCAGTCTCCCCTGTGACCATGGCAAGGCCGGAGCCAGAAGGCATGTGCTGCCACATTTACACTGCTGTTTTCTTCTTAGCAGAGATTTATTCTCTGTCAACTGTGTTTATATCAAAAGTGGGGAAATGAAAGCCAGGCTAAGGTGGGTGCAATTTTTTTTTCCCTCTGCTACTGTCCTTCCAGGCCCTGCAGGCCTTTGAGTTTGCAGCTCTCGTTGAGATAGAAGGAATTTCTGCAAATGACTCTGTGTATCCGAAAGAGAGACCACATGCCCGGCATATGACTCGGGGATCTTTCCCACCCTGTGGGGACCTTCACAGAATCCCAAGTTCAGCCCTTCGAAGGCTAAGACGGCTAGGCTGTCGCTTAGCTGGCTTCTCTATGAACGTGGTCCTGGGGTCAGCCCAGCCACAGGGCTGGCTGAGACCGGAGTCAGCTGCTCCTGCACCCGGGCCCTCCAGGGGTGCCTCACGAATGTACACCCCAACCACTGCACAGGAGGACTGAGTCACCTCCCATAGTGAGCTGTATGGTGGCCCCCAACGATACCAAGTCCTGACCCCTGGAACCTGTGACTGGTACCTTATATGGCAGAAAAGGACTTCACAGGAGTGATTAGATTAAGGATTTTGAGATGGGGAGATTTTCCTGGATTATCCAGGTGGGCCCTAAGTGCAATTACATGCATCCTTATAAGAGGGAGATTTGACATATAAACACACAGAAGAGGAGGAGGCGACGGCATCAGGGAGGCAGAGACTGAACTGATGCGCTTGTCGGCCCCGGCTCCCCCTCAACAACACACACACACAAACACATTAGAGAGGCTAATGCCACACAGCACCCCGCCCCCAACATGGTGCCCTGGGCACAGGGCTGGCTTTGGGAAGGGCAGAGAATGGAGATTTGGAGCCGCATCAGTCCAGAGAAAGGCCTGGCCCAGAGGAGGCCTGGGAGACACCTCAACTGCCTCTCCCTGAAAGACCACGCTGGCGCTGGGCCTCAGAGCTCTGTCCTCTGTCCTGGCCAGGCTCCCAGGCCCATCAGAGCTACGCAGACCCCAGCATGGCCAGTGAGGTGAGGAAAGGTCCTCCCTCCTCCCCCTTGCCCATCATAGCACCCTCCTCCAGGGCAGAAGGCGACACCGTTGTGCCTAAGCTGCCCAGTGCACACACATCCAACCGCAGACCCCAGCATGGCCAGTGAGGTGAGGAAAGGTCCTCCCTCCTCCCCCTTGCCCATCATAGCATCCTCCTCCAGGGCAGAAGGCGACACCGTTGTGCCTAAGCTGCCCAGTGCACACACATCCAACCCTGGCCTGAGTGTGTGAAAATGTGTCAAAATCTTCATTTTCCCATCCGTTTCCCCAGGTGATCTGCAACCCAGCCGCTGACCTTAGACGGCAGAGCCTATTAGTGAAAACAATTCTCTGAGGCTCCACGAACTCCTAAGATCACTTCAGGCCTGTGGACTTCTCAGGGAAAACAGAACAACTGTCTTGGCATCCTGGAGGATGATCACGTGGGCCCCAGAAATTTCCATCAGCCCCAAAAATGTCCACTGGCACCAGCAAGCCCATGAGAAGGTGCCCACCCCCAGACCAGGAGGCCCAGGACAGTGTTTCCCCTTCTCCGGGGGACCCATCATTACGCTAACCACAGAAAAATAGTGGGGGGCTTCATGCCCACTTCCAGAAGTTGCCTTAGAGGGTGCTGGAGGAAACCTCCTGCCTGCTTCGCCAGGGCCACATTGACATATCAGGGGTCCCGTCAGAATTCAGCAGAAGAAAAGATCCCCCTGCTTAAACACCTACACAGGAAACCTTTGCACTGAGGCCTTGGGGTTCTGTGCCAGCCCCAAGGCTGTGTCCCCTTGCTATGCCCAGCCACAGGAAACAGCTTTTATATCTCTCACCCAGCTGTCACGCTGGGCTCTGACAAGGCCCAGGCTGATGGAAAGCTGGACCATCTGAGGTCACCACGGGCCCTCAGCCCAGCCCCTGCACAAACTGTATCTGGACCTCTCCAGCCAGTGAGTCGACCTCAGCCCTGGACACGCAGGAACAATCAGGCACATCAGGGATTAACAAGCTCTCTGTGGACCCAAGTCACTCATGACCGATCATGCTGACACAGAAACACCAAGAAAGGGAACTTGGCTCTAGACCCAGGGCCTGTGGACCTTCAGCCCAAGGCCCACACCTACACCCACAGCCTAGGCTCCCAGCTAGAGACTTTGGGCTTGCAGAGTTCTTGAGCTCCGCCTGGGACAGGCTCACCTCCTCCCCTATGGACAATTCCCAGCCCTACCCCACCTTCCAGTCCAGCCTCAACCTGACCTGTGCAACTGGCCTTCCCAGCATATTCTAAGGCCAATGGTTTCTGGGCTTATTCTGAGTTTGAAATTCCTTTCCTGTGTTCTCAGTCCCAAGTTTTCATTAAAGATATGTGGATTGGGGTTGGGGGTGGAGAGAGGATTCCATAGGAGATGCCAAACATCAGCAGAAGCCCAGAAATTACAGCTGGGCCAGCCAGGCCATGGGGGAAGGGCTGCCATGTTCAGGAAGACTAGCTCCGGATGGAATCCGCAATCAGAGACATGGCCAGGGGCCCTGGCTGGCTCCATTGTGCAGGCTCCACCTCGCCCCGCCTGAGTGGGGGCCCGCAGAACCACCCCGAATCTTCCAGTAGGGGCTAGCCCAGAAGTACCAAGCCCAAAGCCCAAAGTGGCCAGGCCCTGACTCTCTGAGAGACAGGTACTTCTGACACATTGGACAGATGGGAAAGCGGAGGCCAGAGGCCCAGACTCACCCACGGGGAGCCAGCTAGCAAGGAACAAGGCCACAGACCCTGACCCCAATTGTAGGATACCTCCCACTCCCCTCCAGGTCACTCCCCATTCACCCCTGCAGAAAAACCCAAGGGTAGGGGCGAGGCGGAGGGGCTGAGGCTGAGGTGGGTAGGCCAGAGGGGCAGCACCCACTAGCCTGGCCGTCAGCAGTCCGGGCGGATAGCAACTCACTGACTCCAGAGAGCACTGGGCTTCCTGATGGAACAATTCCTTTGNCACACACACACAAACACATTAGAGAGGCTAATGCCACACAGCACCCCGCCCCCAACATGGTGCCCTGGGCACAGGGCTGGCTTTGGGAAGGGCAGAGAATGGAGATTTGGAGCCGCATCAGTCCAGAGAAAGGCCTGGCCCAGAGGAGGCCTGGGAGACACCTCAACTGCCTCTCCCTGAAAGACCACGCTGGCGCTGGGCCTCAGAGCTCTGTCCTCTGTCCTGGCCAGGCTCCCAGGCCCATCAGAGCTAAGCAGACCCCAGCATGGCCAGTGAGGTGAGGAAAGGTCCTCCCTCCTCCCCCTTGCCCATCATAGCACCCTCCTCCAGGGCAGAAGGCGACACCGTTGTGCCTAAGCTGCCCAGTGCACACACATCCAACCCTGGCCTGAGTGTGTGAAAATGTGTCAAAATCTTCATTTTCCCATCCGTTTCCCCAGGTGATCTGCAACCCAGCCGCTGACCTTAGACGGCAGAGCCTATTAGTGAAAACAATTCTCTGAGGCTCCACGAACTCCTAAGATCACTTCAGGCCTGTGGACTTCTCAGGGAAAACAGAACAACTGTCTTGGCATCCTGGAGGATGATCACGTGGGCCCCAGAAATTTCCATCAGCCCCAAAAATGTCCACTGGCACCAGCAAGCCCATGAGAAGGTGCCCACCCCCAGACCAGGAGGCCCAGGACAGTGTTTCCCCTTCTCCGGGGGACCCATCATTACGCTAACCACAGAAAAATAGTGGGGGGCTTCATGCCCACTTCCAGAAGTTGCCTTAGAGGGTGCTGGAGGAAACCTCCTGCCTGCTTCGCCAGGGCCACATTGACATATCAGGGGTCCCGTCAGAATTCAGCAGAAGAAAAGATCCCCCTGCTTAAACACCTACACAGGAAACCTTTGCACTGAGGCCTTGGGGTTCTGTGCCAGCCCCAAGGCTGTGTCCCCTTGCTATGCCCAGCCACAGGAAACAGCTTTTATATCTCTCACCCAGCTGTCACGCTGGGCTCTGACAAGGCCCAGGCTGATGGAAAGCTGGACCATCTGAGGTCACCACGGGCCCTCAGCCCAGCCCCTGCACAAACTGTATCTGGACCTCTCCAGCCAGTGAGTCGACCTCAGCCCTGGACACGCAGGAACAATCAGGCACATCAGGGATTAACAAGCTCTCTGTGGACCCAAGTCACTCATGACCGATCATGCTGACACAGAAACACCAAGAAAGGGAACTTGGCTCTAGACCCAGGGCCTGTGGACCTTCAGCCCAAGGCCCACACCTACACCCACAGCCTAGGCTCCCAGCTAGAGACTTTGGGCTTGCAGAGTTCTTGAGCTCCGCCTGGGACAGGCTCACCTCCTCCCCTATGGACAATTCCCAGCCCTACCCCACCTTCCAGTCCAGCCTCAACCTGACCTGTGCAACTGGCCTTCCCAGCATATTCTAAGGCCAATGGTTTCTGGGCTTATTCTGAGTTTGAAATTCCTTTCCTGTGTTCTCAGTCCCAAGTTTTCATTAAAGATATGTGGATTGGGGTTGGGGGTGGAGAGAGGATTCCATAGGAGATGCCAAACATCAGCAGAAGCCCAGAAATTACAGCTGGGCCAGCCAGGCCATGGGGGAAGGGCTGCCATGTTCAGGAAGACTAGCTCCGGATGGAATCCGCAATCAGAGACATGGCCAGGGGCCCTGGCTGGCTCCATTGTGCAGGCTCCACCTCGCCCCACCTGAGTGGGGGCCCGCAGAACCACCCTGAATCTTCCAGTAGGGGCTAGCCCAGAAGTACCAAGCCCAAAGCCCAAAGTGGCCAGGCCCTGACTCTCTGAGAGACAGGTCCTTCTGACACATTGGACAGATGGGAAAGCGGAGGCCAGAGGCCCAGACTCGCCCACGGGGAGCCAGCTAGCAAGGAACAAGGCCACAGGCCCTGACCCCAAGTGTAGGATACCTCCCACTCCCCTCCAGGTCACTCCCCATTCACCCCTGCAGAAAAACCCAAGGGTAGGGGCGAGGTGGAGGGGCTGAGGCTGAGGTGGGTAGGCCAGAGGGGCAGCACCCACTAGCCTGGCCGTCAGCAGTCCAGGCGGATAGCAACTCACTGACTCCAGAGAGCACTGGGCTTCCTGATGGAACAATTCCTTTGCAAAGGTATCATCACCATTTCTTGAAATTAGAATGGTGCCCTGCCAGGCTGCACTCAATTTATCTGTTAAGCTGGGAAGTCAGAGAGAACTAAAATAAATGAGCCAGGGCTGCTCTGGAATGATGGGAGTATCTCAGTAAATCACAGCATCAGCGGCTGTGATGTAAACTCCCTGTAAACTCCCAGATGTGCCTGACCCAAGAGCCCAGGCCTCCGTGCGCTGGCTGCTGCCAGGGGGTCAGGGCCAGGACTGAGGACTGAGCTCACAGCTGCCCACCCACCTGGCAAGAGCCAGGCATAAGCTAGCAAGCCACATCCACACACTGGGACCCTGGGAGCTGTGAGGCCTGCAGGGCCACAGTCAGACCCCAACGCTAGCCTCACCATAACCCAGGACCAGAGATCCAAAAAATGTGGGGAGGTTTGGGTTGGCACGGTGAGACCAGCCTCCAGGAGAGCTCTGAGAGGCTACAGCCAGGGGGCCCATCACCACGGCCACCCAGAGCTCCTTCCACATTCCTGGACCAAGAGTGTACTTGGGGTGTAAGTTGAAAAAGAGAAAACCAAGCAAGTCTGTGCAGAGATACCGAGGCTGCTAGGAGCACCTCTGGGGTCTTTGTGGGGCATCTCTCCCAGGGGATACGAAAGGAGCACTCAGGGCCTTTTTCCATGAGCAGCCAGGGGAAGGTTGGGACCTGTGGCAGGAACCCTCACAGGGACTGTGGCAGCATAAAGGCAGGAGAGAGGGGCTGTCTGAGGGGCAGGAGATGTCTTATTCACACACACAGACTCAGAGATGCAGGTGCAGGATTCAGGCCAGGGCTGCAGGCCTAGTCTGGGCCTCCCCTGTTCCCTAACACTTACTGGCCCTTGGGCCACAGGGGCTGGAACCTCGGTCCTGCAAGGAGTGGGTGCTTGGGCTGCTCTGCTTGTCAACCATGTGCACCCACAGCACCCGGCTCCAGCACCCCAGCACCCCCACCAGGCTGTGCAGGCAGCCAGGCAGCTGGCCCACTCCTGAGCAGCCCTGAAGAAGGGATGCCTGGGTCCACTAGGATGCTCCCCCGGGGACCCGTGGCTCTGACAGCTAAAGGGACATCCAGGGTTCTCCATGCAGCCCACCCACCTGCAGCAGCCTCACCTGTGTCCAGGGCCTGTGGCCCCTCAAGAGGAGGGGGTCTAGGGGTGGGCGGCCGGCGATACACCACATGCACACGGCCCTGCTCTGCCTCCTGTGCTGCCAGCCCCTGTTCCAGGGGCTCGATGAAGAACTCCTCCTCCTCCATCCGGATCAGACCAGCCTGCGGGGCAAAGAGGAGACGTTCAAACTCCCAACACACAAGAGATCAAGGATGTGGAGCAGAGTGGGGGACCCCAGAGGGCAGCACCTCCCACCTGACGACCCTCCCAGCATGCGGCCAGTTGTCAGCTTGAAGCTTGGGCTGGCTGAAGGGCACAGACAGGTAGCCCTAGAGGCCCCTCCGTTGCCCAGAGACTCCACTCCATCTGGGGAGGGAGCTCTGCCAGAGTCAGCCCCACCCCCAGACCCCATCTCTCTATTTTTGGAAAAGTCACGGTGCTGGTAAAGCAAAAGCTGTCAAGAGCAGCCTGAAGGAATTCAAGCACAGCTCTGGGCCTGTGTGTGGCCCCAGGAGGACACCAAGAGATACCAAATATCGGCCAAGTGCCACCTCTACCTCCAGAAGCCCAAAGTCCAAGAGAAAGGTCAAAAACGTCAGCTGGGGGCTGAATCTTCCCACAGACACGTTCAGTTTGGGCCCCACAATATTTTTAAAGTTCTGAATCCAATATCTAAAATGATGATATTTCATTTTAAAAATGGAATTCCAGCTTTCCTTACAAAACACAGGCTCTGACCACAGTAGGCTGCACATTGCCCAGCAGCAGGCGCCTTGGACAGGGCATGCGCCCCTGCAGCTAGCCACAGTCCCCACAGCCCCCCATTGTCTGTCCCTCTATCCACGTCAGTCACCGACCCAGACACTGCAGGCAACTGAACTGCGGCCTCCTCCCAAGAGCAGCCGTGGCCCTCCCTTGCTAAAACCCCTCGCTGGATCCCAGTTTCCACCGGGATTCATGGTGTTCCTGCCCTCCTGGCCACACCAGTTGCTGGGTTGTGTGTGCCCACAGCTGAGCGGCCCTATCTCTGAGCCCCCTATGCCCTCAGCTTGGGAGTCCCCTCCCCCACCTTGGCCATCTGGTAAACCCCTATTCTCCTTCCAACTCCTGGCTCAGACCCCCTCAGTGAACCCCCTCTCCAATGCAGGCACATGGCCCTGCCCTCCCCTGCTATCAATGCCTGGCCCGCCTGGCCCACACGGCTCCAGCTCCCACACTTTCATTTTTTGGTCCATTATCCATAAACCAAAGGTCTCACATGGGGGGGCCAACACTGTGACAACCAGTGGATGTATTTCCTTCAAATCACACACTTATGACCCTCACGGGGATAGATACAATTCAGGTAGGAGAGAGAAGGCAGGGCCCTGGAGGGCTTCCAGGTACGTGACTGGCTGAAGAACAGTTCCCCAAAAGTTATCCAGGTCCTAATCCTGAGCACCTGTAAATGGTAGCTTATATGGCAAAAAAGAAACTTTGTAGATGTGATAAAGTCAAGGCTCTGGAGATGGGGAGATTATCAGGGCAGGCCCTAAATGCGATCACATTCCCAGGCAGAGGAAGATTAGACAGACACACGGAGGAGAAGGCGAAGACCAGAGAGAGACTGAAGACGCCGGCCGTGAAGACTGGATTGAGCAGCCACAAGCCAGCGAACGCTGGCAGCCACCAGAAGCTGGAAGAGGCAAGGAACCGATTCTCTTCTAGGGCCTCAGGAGGGAGGTCAGCCCTGAAAACACCTTGATTTTGGCGGGTTATACTGATTTTGGACTTCTGGCTCCCAGGACTGTCAGAGAATAAATCTCTGTTGTTTTAAGTAATTTGTTACAGCATCCACAGGAAACTCATGCAAGATCCCAGTGGGTGGGTGGCGGGGCGCGGGGCACAGGAGGAAAAGCATGAGCAGCAGACCCAGGAGGACATGTCGGGTGTGCGGCAGCCTGGACTTCCAGGGAGGAGGTCCAGGAGGCAGGGGAAGGCCAGCAGCAGCCGTGGGGACGAGGCTACTGAGGCCGTCGGAGGAGAGAGGAGGGGAGAAGCCCATGGGAACCCTGCAGCCCCCACACTTCTGACTCATCCTGGGTCCCAGGGCCAAGCCGGACCTGGCAGGGGGTCAGCAGATGCTTGCAGGATGAGCGAGTGGATGATCCTAAACAGCCAATATGTCCTCCGAGGGACACATGAAGGGGGGGCCAGGGGTCCATGGCCACCCATCCACCAGCACGTGGTGACAGGGTTTACGACAACAAGAGTTACGTTGCCATGGATGTTTCCCAAGCGTGTGGTTTGAAGGAAGACTGCTGTCTCCAACAGAACTTATCCAAGGAAGTGTGGGAATTAACCCCTGCAGGGTGGCAGCAAGGCAGCTATCCCACAGTCTGGCACCCTGGGTTCCCAGCATCATTTCTGTGTGGCTGGTGACCTCTGGCAAAAGTTCCCAGGGCCTCCAATTCCTCATCTGTGTGGGGACAGTCATCCTTCCTCTTGCACGGACATGGTAGGAGCCCAAGCAGCCTGGGATGCCCTCAGAACCAGGGCACACACAGTCAGCACCCCCTCAATACAAGTGACAACATCGGCCTGCTTGCTTTCCAAATGAAGAAACTGAGGCCTGGTGGGGAGGGGGTGCGGGGGGAAGAAGACCTGCTAGGGCCACACGGAGTCCAGGAATCGAAGCCCAGGCCCCCCTGGAAGGGGCAGACCAGGCCTATTGGAGCAATTAGGGCAGAGCATTGAGGCATCAGGGCCCAGGAGAGCAGCCCCCTCCTCTGGGGGTCTCTTGTACCCCCAAGCTGGAAGCCATCTATGCCACAGGTCTAAGGTCTTGGGGTAATCCTGGGGATACTTAATGTGACAATGAGGCCAGAAACCAGTCTGGTGGGTTCTGGCCAGAGTAACCCCAGGGGACAGTCTGGGATCTCCTTGCGCACTGGGGGCCAGGCTGTCTTCCCCGTCTGGCCTCCTGGTGGAAGGTCACTGGGCTGACCTGAGAACACTGGATCTGTTTAATGCTGCCCTGGGTCTTGTCATGGTCAGGAAACCAGAGCCCAAGCTGCCTGGCAGGGGACCCTTCCAGGTGTCGACCTGAAGGGCACTGGAGCACACTGAGATAAATCAGAAGTATAAGGTCAACTTAGTGAGGTTTCCTCACAGCCAGAGGTCTCTAAGTGGTGATATGCTCAAATGGAGATGCTTGACATATTCCTTACCAGCACCAACCCATCTCTGTTGGCTATTGTGAAACGTACACACGTATGTTGTATTGATGAACATCATTCACACCCGCCCTAAGACGAGCGGCTGACCACTCTGAGAACAATGGATGGCCACCCTAAAACCAATGGGTGACCATCCTGGCGACCCATGGCTAATCATATCCAAGACCATCAGCAGACGTCCCCCCAAGACCACTGGCCATGATAGTGCTCCATGAGGGGCTCTCCATAAAGAAAATAGGGTTCATTAATAAAATGCCTGATTTTCAAACATTTTAGTATGCATCTCAGGAACGATCCGTCTAAAAAACTGCAGAAGAAAATTGACAAGTGAACAAGGCACGAAATGTGAGCTATGTTTTCCTGAGTTTTTTCCAGGACTTTGATTTTCCTGCTGCCAGTGGCAAGTATATCTGTTTTTACATGTAATTTTTATTCATTAGAATCAGTTTCCTCTCCCCACTTAATAAATATTAAAGAAATCCCTGAAGCACACTGGTCTGAAGAGCATTCAATTAGGAGCCTACTGATGGACCATCTGTCCAGTCCCATATCTGTCCAGCCTGGTGTCCTGCAGATGGGCCCCCAACCCTGGCTTTCACCATAAATCCCACTCTGCTTTTAAAGTCTGTGACCATCTGCCAAACCCAACCATGTTCCCCACTTTGGGATGGAGGGAGGTACATGGGAAGGGCTCTGTCCCCAAACCTCAGGTGCCACTGACCTGACAATCGCTTGTTCATCAAATCAAGTCACTGGTATTCAGAGACTGGTGAATTATAAAATGCCTGCCCTGCCTCTTCCTTTTTCTATGCCCTGCTGCTTTGTGTCTGATTGATGGTGAAGAGTCACCAGAAGTAGAAACTAATGTTAAAAATTTGTAAAAATCCAAAGACTTTAACAGCTATCCTGTTAACTCTGAATTGTAAAGTGTTCAAAACACTGACACCCTCAAAGTTAGGGCTGCACTGGAAACAAAAGTTTGCATCCTGCTCCCATGGGTACAGTGCCCCCAGACTGCCTGTCCTCGCTGCTGCAGGCTGCAGCACACGAGCTGGCTCCCACATGAGTGTGACTGGGACTGCGTCTGTCACTCAACCTTGTCATTTTAGCACCTCCAGCACAAAGACGATCGGGTGTTTGTCAAGGTGGCAGTGGTGACAATCAAGAATAGAAAGGAAAGGAAGAAGCTGGTCCAAACACAGAGGGATCCAGACTGTGACAGAGGACAAGACTGTGTCTGTGTCAGCTCACTGTTGTCCCCAAACTCAACCTTGCTCTGAAACACACACCCCCACACACACACCCCGTATATACTCATTGTAGATATTCCCGAAAATGCTGGCATCTGGTAAGAGTCCCATTCCTGGAACTATTCTCACTCCAAGAGAACTGTAGCTTTCTTCTCTTCTCCCTTTTGTGAATAAACTCATGAGATTCAGTTGAGTAGTGGGGCAATGGCTTCCCCGCCTCCCCTGCAGAGAGGCCAGCCTGCTCTACTGATGGTCTCACAGGGTGCGTTGCACAGACAGTGTGCAACCCAGGGCCTCTCCTGACAGAGCCAGCAAGGGCTCTCTTTTGCCCCTCCCAGCTATCTGGGGAAGACAGTGCAACCCCTGGAATCTTATGGAAAGGTGCTGAACCCCTCTCCACTGCACACTGGCAGGGGTGGGAAATAAAGCTGCATTGGATTTAAGCCACTTTGTCTAACCAGTACAGGCTCCTTCACAGTTCAGCATCCCAGATGTTTTTGCATATTGATTTGTCCACTCTTCCAAAAGGGGTAGCAGCCATCTGTGGAGGGAACTGGCTATTAGCAGGTTAAAGCAGCTCACGGGGTGTGTCCTCTCCCCTGCACCTCCATCAGTTCCTGCTCGGTGCCTTCTGGAGCATCTCTTCTGAACAGATCTGCCTGTGGGTCATCCTTGTGGCAGAGCCCCTGACTCCCCTGCTCTCCTCATATTTGGGGTGAACACATGTGGTCCATGTCGAGCATCTCTTCTGAACAGATCTGCCTGTGGGTCATCCTTGTGGCAGAGCCCCTGACTCCCCCGCTCTCCTCATATTTGGGGTGAACACATGTGGTCCATGTCAGGACCCTCCTCCTCTTGGGGAGCTGCCCCTCATCCAGGGCTTTGTCTTCCCAGGCTGTAGGGGAGCTGTGGCCAGAGCTGAGCCTTCCAGGCTCTCCCGAGCAGTGAAGATCTTGACTTAATCAAAAAGTTTAAAATGCAATTGAAAACGGAATAATTTTTTTATTATGAGGTTCAATGCTTTTTAAATATATAACAGCTTTATGGAGCTGTAATTCACACACCGTACAATTCATGCATTGAAAGTATACATTTCAACCATCACCACTATCAATTTTAGGACATTTTCATCACCACAAAAGGAAACTCCATACTCATTAGCAGTCACTGCCCATGTCTCCCCCCAACTCCTCCTCCCCAACCCAGCCTCTGGCAACCACTAATGTACTTTCTGTCTCTATGGATTTGCCTATTCTGGACATTTCATATAATGGAATCATATAATATGTGGTCTTTAGTGGCTGGGTCCATTCACTCAGTATGTTTTCAAGGTCCATCCATGTTGTAGCATGTATCAGTATTTCATTCCTTCTATATTGCCAAACGACATTCCATCCTATGTGTATATCACACCTTATTTATCCATTCACTGGCGATGGACATTTGGGTTGTTTCTACTTTTTGACTCCTATGAATAACGCTGTTATAAACATTTGTATACAAGTTTTTGCGTGGACAGATGTTTTTGTTTCTCTTGAAGTGGAATTGCTGATTCATTTGATAACTCTATGACAAACTGTTTTCCAAAGTGGCTGCACCATTTTATACTCCCACCAACCAAGTATGCAGTTTCCAGTTTCTCCTCATCCTCTCTAGTTCTTGCAATTATCTGGCTTTTTGTTTCTAGTCACCCAAGCAGGTATGAATTGGTGTCTCATTATGTTTTGATTTATATTGCCCTGATGGATAATAATGTTGAGCATCTTTTCACATGCTTATTGGCCATTTGTTTATCTTCTTTGGGAAAATGTCTATGCAGATCTTTTGCCCATTTTTTATGAGATTATTTTTCTTTTATTGGGTTTTAAGAGTTCTTCATGGATTCTAGATACACACCCCTTATGAGACACATGATTTACAAAAGGATTTTTCTCATTCTGTGGATGATCTTTTCACTTTCTTGATGGTATCCATTGAAGTCATGAAGGACTTTCATGAGGTCCAGTTTAGCTACTTTTTCTTTTGTCACTTGTGTCTCTGGTGTCATATCTAAGACTTTGCTTAACCCAAAGTAACAAAAATTTACTCCTATACTTTCTAAAGTTTTATAGTTTTAGCTCTTACATTTGGGTCTACGATCCATTTTGAGTTAGTTTTTGTGTATGGTGTGAGGTAAGGATCCAACTTCATTCTTTTGCATGTGGATATCCAGTGGCACCAACACCATTTTGCCAAAACGGCTATTCTTTCTCTCACTGAACTGTCTTGGCACCCTTGCCACAAATCAATATGAGCATTTATTTCAGAACTCACAGTTCTATTCCATTAATCTACATGTCTGTCCTTCTGCCAGTACCACACAGTCTTGATTACTATAGCTTTGCAGTGAGTTTTGAAATCAGGAAGTGTGAGTCCTCCAAATTTGTTCTTTTTCAATTTTGTTTTGGTTATTCTGGGTCCCTTGTATATCCATATGAATTTTAGAATCAGCTTGTCAATTTCTGCCAAGAAGCCAGCTGGGATTTTGATAGGAGTCAGTGCTTTCTAATGCATTGTTTGGAACCTATTAGTTCATCTCCTAAGCCAACCCTTAGGGAACACTGACCTAGAGAGAAACACTACATTAGGAACCAAGGGCTTCACATGGGAGCCCTAATTCTGCCAACTAACAAGGTGTGGGACCTTGAGCAAGTCGAGCCTTGGGGAGTTGGGTGCATTGAGGGGCTGAGCTTCACATTCTCAAGAACATCCCCCTCAGCTCCACTCTGCATCTCTCTCCATCATTCTTTACCTGCCATTTTATGCAGCCCAGAGTTGTTTTCAAAATCACATGTTGAGATACAGGAATTGACCTCTGCATTCATTCCACTGTGATATTAGGCTTAAAAACCAGAAGTCATTTAATATATTTTAGAAAAGGAAAGCTACATAATGTAAAAATAATTCATAATTTGACTTTAGTAAGTAGGGGAAAAAATTGCCAAACAAGCCCACAGAAATAAAAGGGTAGAGGAAGGAAGAAAACAGTGTAATGGCATTGATTTCCTAATCTTCCATAGGTAGATCAACAGTTACTGATGATTTTCTGAAGCCAATAAATATAAGTTTAAGAACACTACTTAAGGTTAGAGAAGCCATATCTAGTAAAGCTAAAATATACCTTCTGAATTACTGACGATAGATACCACCATATAGTAAATATGGTAGCCTAGAAAAACAGAAGAAAAAAATAACAGAAAAACAGAAAACATCAATTAGGTGACAGAAGTAAGAACAAATATATCTGCTATAACAATAAATGTAAACGGTCAGATTGTTTCAAAAACTCTATGCCATTCAAAAACTTTTACAAAATTTATAAATTTAGACTAGGCCAAAAGGGTTTACATTTTGGTGACTGAAGATGGTAGGCCCCACTCCAGAATGATGCCCTTATGTGAAATCATATATATCTCTGTGCCTAAAGTCAATATATCCTGATGAATGTGGCCTCCAAGTCACTCTGCTTCAGTTCAAATGCTATCTTCTCCTGTGGCTAACTGTGTGGACTCTGAGCCTCAGCATTTTCAGAGTCAAATGAACATAATAATAGGCTTTCCACAGTCAATAACAACAGGCTTTACACAGACAATTAAATGAGATTCTGTATGTGGAGCACTCAGGACAGCACCTAATAATTAGCCTATTATCATTATGTTACTATCATGACCTGAGAGTGTTTTGGAAATACATGTAACAAAGAGTTAGCAGCATTAAGATTTGGGGTAAATTTTGCTTTTTTATTAGTATTTTCTGTATTTTTTGAGATTTTTAGGAAGGGTGTATATCAAAACAGACAATTTGTTGGAAAAAAGGAGCAGGGAAAATTGGGGTGGGGGATGGGCAGGGAGAGAAAGATAAGGGAGAAAAATGGGATAAACAAGATGCCCACAGGAGTGTCTCACAGAGGCCAGCATAGGGGCCAGCCAGTCAGCCTTTCGACTAAACCGGTGGCTCCCACAGGACCTGGCTTGTCCAGCCTGTGAAAGTCCAGAATGTCCCACACTCAGCTGCTTGCAGCCAGCTCCCCCATCACAATGGTTCCTGAGCATGTCAACACTGGGGAGGCCTCCAGGAAGTCAAGCTGGCCAGAGGGGTCAGCATGTCAGGCCCAGACCCTGGAACGACAACGGGCCTGCCCATCTATCACAAGAACTGACACTCGTCCCTGCCAGATGCTCTGGCTGACATTTCCCAGGTCTCACTCAGCATGAAGACTGTATCGGGGAATGTCCCCAGTCACAAATTAGCATTCACATAAATAACAGGGTGTTCTCCACTAAAGAAGAAAAATGATTCTTGCTGCAGGAACATTTGCCAAACTATCAAAAAGTGAAATTTTTCTTTCTGAGCTCCTATATCTGACTGGCTGGACAATGGCAGAACGTGGCCTTGAGAAATGAGGTGGTGGAGAGCTCAAGGAATAATACCCAAGTTCTTAATTTGAGGTCCCACCGACAGGCCGTCCCTGAGCTGGCACCAGGCCTGGGGCAGCACACTCCAGCTGGAATCCAACACCTTTATGCAGCTGTCCCCAGCCAGCCTCTCTGCTTCCTCAGAGGTCTGCATATGCTGCCCCTCCTCTTGTCCGGCAGGCCCTGGAGGCCAGCAAGTCTGAGCATCACCACCCCAGCCTGGTCCAGACAAAGCTTGCACGGTCTGGCTGGGGGACTGGGTGGCAGGAGCACTTGTCTAGGAGTGCCAGTGTTTGCATTTTCCCTAGATGTATGTTATTTGGGGATTGAGGAAAATTATGAGGGAGTTAAATACCTCCAAAACCAATATCACTGGTGGCAGAGACATTGGGGCCAAGGTACCACTAGCCACCAGCACCCAGAGAACCCCACGACCTACAGACACTGCCACTTATACCATCCTGGACCCCTGGGAGACTCACCATAGTGAGCAGACAACACCCGCAAGGCCCCACTCCAGGACCTAAAGGCCTGGTGACCCCAAGACCACCCCTCAGTACTCGCCACAGATTTACCCAACAGATGCCAGCTGAGACGCTCCAGGGGAAGCTGCCAGCACCTCCTCCAGCATCAGTGTGCTAGTCTGCTCAGGCTGCCATAGCAGAGCACCACAGACTGGGTGGCTAAAACAACAGAACTTATTCTCTCACAGTTCTGGAGGCAAAAGTCCAAGATCAAGGTGTAGGCAGGGCTGGTTTCTTCTGAGGCCTGTCTCCTTGGCTTGCAGATTTCGCCTTCTCCCTGTGTCCTCACATGGTCTTCGCTCTGTGCATGTCTGTGTCCTAATCTCCTCTTCTTACAAGGACACCAGTCATAATGGATTACTGACCTCATTTTAACTTAATTATCCCTTTAAAGACTCTATCTCCAAATACCAGTCACATTTTGAGGTACTGAGGGTCAGGACTTCAATGGACCAATTTGGGAGGGGACACAGTTCATCCCATAACAGCCGCCATGCACCAAGGACACACGGAATTAGAGCTGGCTGCTGGCAGGGTCACTGGTGCACTGGAGGATAGAGCTGAGTGGGGCTGTTGTGCAGGGAGCACATCTCTGGACAGGCAGGAAGGAAGGGCATCACCTAGGCAGGCCACTGCCTGAATCACTCCCCAATGGGCCAGAAATCAGGCAAGTAGGAAAGTAAGTCTGAGCATCCCCACTGCTGGCCATGTGGCACTCCCTCCCTTCTGAATTGCGCGTTCTCACCCCCATGGCACAGCCCAGGGAGAGGGAATGTAGCACAGCCAGCGGGCAGCATGCAGGTGTCAGGTCCCCTCCTTCCACTTAGCTCTGTTCTCTCTGGGGACCAGCAGGGGTCCCACTCCAGAGCCCATGCCTGGGGCCTGCTGCAAGCTGGCACCCTTCATTCCTGGGGAGAGGCTGTCTATGCCTCCAAAGGCCAGCTATGGCTTCCCACGAGACAACCACACCCCAAAATTTTCTGGGCAATCCCAAGGCCAGTCTATGCAACTGCTGGAAGATGGAGCATGCAGCTCTAGAAGTACAGCACATTCTAAACAGGATCCAACACCCTTTCCATGGCAGCGCAGCCCAGAGAGAAAGTCCTCAGTCCCAGGGACCCGGTGGCAGTACGCAGCTCCTCCAGGAGGGTCCGGATGGTCAGAAGACAGACAAGTGTTCACCAAGGGCCTGGCTGGTGGATGAAAGCTGGGTGGTGGGCAGGGAGCCTGCAGAAATCCTGTAAGCACATCTAGTCAGGGTGGGGGTGGGAAAGGCCGGAAGAGGGTTACTGGGCCGTGTGCACAGCAGTGAGGGGAAGACACGCTGCCCAGCAGATGTACCCTCAGAAGCAGACACATAAACCCTGACGGGGTAAGTGCAGGCCAGGACACGCCCACCCCAGAGCGAGTCCCTGCCTCTCCACTGTGCAATGCAGGGTCAGCCATTCCTCTCCCTATGCCTCAGTTTCCACAGAGGTGGAATGAAGTGGGGGTGTGCGAGGGTGCCCAGTTCTGGTTTTCTCAGGCAAAGGATGCTGGCTTTCACTTTCTACCATGGGCTGTTATCTCCCTGGGTTCCTGGGCCATGAGCCCCTCTCCAGGCATCTCAGGCTTCACAGGCACAGAGAGCCTGGTGCTCTGCCCAACTTTGGCTTCCTTCAAATCCGGCTTCTTTTCCTGCTCTGATCTCAGGCCTGCCGTGGTATCTGGGGCAAGCTGACCGATGACTGTCCTCTGCCCGTCTGCCCAGCTGCCACTCCCGGGTGGGCAGCCTTGCCAGGACCCAAGGCTGTCAGCTGCCCCTTCTCGTCCAGATTCCCCAAAACAAAAATTAGGCCAAGGCATCTGACAAAGGCTCGTCTGGTTTATTTGTGGGAAGAGACGGAACTCCAAAGGCCAGGGTGTCTGGCCCATGGCCAGGCTGCTCCACAGGCCCTCAGACACTGCCTGTCTTGTGTCCACCTGTCCAATGTTGATCCGGGAGGGAGGGGCTGGCCCTTAGCACCAGTGAGTCCCCACTGATGACACTGGGATGTTCGTTCACTCCAGAGCCAAGACAGCAGCCCATGCAGCCCTGGGCCCCTCTGTGGGTCACTGGAGTCCAGCTGGGGAGTCCGAGCAGTGCGGCCAGCAAGAACCAAAGGTGCTACACCCAAAATACAAGCAGACTCAGGTGTACCCACTGTCACTAGATGCTGCTGCAGATTCAGGGCAGCTGACACATGGGATCGGGTGCCCATGGGGTCCTGCTCCTCACAGGGGACCTGGCCACCAGGTGTCACGTCACAGCGGGAGTCTGTGGTGAGTCCCAGGGGATGAACAGCAACATCAGGCATATGTCCAGTACCCCTGTGTGCTCCAAACCCCCTCCATGGCGCAGCATGGCACCCACTCACAGCAACATGGTCCTGCCCACTGGCAGTGGCAAGCCTGGGCTCTCAAAGCCTCCACCAGAAGCCAGGCAAATGAGCCGACAGCAGCTCTGGGCCAGGTGCAGACCATGTGCACCTGGGTCGTCCACAAGAGCAGGACCGTCACCACCATGGGACTGCCTCCCCTCCTCAGGACTCTGCTCCAGTCCTCCAGGCCTCCCTGCTCCACGACCGTTTGCCTTACCCGCCCCCATGAGATCACACCCCAGGGACGGCAACGGGACAGAGGCTCCAAACTGAAGGTGCCCTCAATGGCCAGATCTGGGGTGATTTGGACAAAACAATGAATAATGATAGTAATGGATTATGACCCACAGAATAAAATGTCTCCGAGACTACGATGGTATAAACTAATAACCGAATAACAATGAACGGGGGAGGAAGAGCAGTTCTTCCTCACAGTGGAATTAGTTAGTTCAATTAGTAAGTGTAGACAGAATAAAATGTCTCCGAGACTACGATGGTATAAACTAATAACCGAATAACAATGAACGGGAGGAAGAGCAGTTCTTCCTCACAGTGGAATTAGTTAGTTCAATTAATAAGTGTAGCAGAAATGATGGAGATAGAAAATCACCACCATAAACACCATGGGAAAACGCCATAGTAAGGATTTTTGAAGATAAGAATCATCCATGAATGCTAAAATATTAGTGCACAGAAGTACTATGAGAAACGGAATGTTTGCATCATCTGTGTGTGGCTCCCCACGAGAGATTTATTAATTACAAGGGGAAAAGTAGCAACTTAACGGGGGAGAATCCTAGCAGACAACACCTTAACCAAGTGATGATTCCCATTAACAAAGTAAGGATTTTTGAAGATAAGAATCATCCATGAATGCTAAAATATTAGTGCACAGAAGTACGATGAGAAACGGAATGTTTGCATCATCTGTGTGTGGCTCCCCACGAGAGATTTATTAATTACAAGGGGAAAAGTAGCAACTTAACAGGGGAGAATCCTAGCAGACAACATCTTAACCAAGTGATGATTCCCATTAACAATACTAGACAATTCACCCTCCCAAACTCCCGATGTTATGCCCCGAGGAGAGCACGTCCCTTCTGTGAGATTCCTGCCAAAAATGCATAAACTCCATCTAATACGAGGACACATCAGACAAACCCACGTGGAGGAACAGTCTATAGAACGGCTGACCAGTCCTCGAAAATATCCAGGACATGAAACTCAGACGGGAGGAAACTAGAGACACAACAACTAAATGCTCTGTGGGATCCTGAACCAGACAACTCCACGTGGAGGAACAGTCTATAGAACGGCTGACCAGTCCTCGAAAATATCCAGGACATGAAATCTCAGACGGGAGGAAACTAGAGACACAACAACTAAATGCTCTGTGGGATCCTGAACCAGACAACCCCTCCAAGGCACCCCATTTCCAAGCCCCTATCCCAGCCTTTAATTCCCTTCCGCTATGTGGGTCTCAATCAGTTTCTCCCGGCTGCCATCAAAAAAGAAGCCCCTGTTTTCCTAGAGGTTATCAGGAGCTCAGCACATCAGCTATGCCTCCTCTGGGCCCGTGACATCCCTGAGGGGCAGGACTGTCCCTCTAGATGTCCCAAGCACCATGACCTCACCCTGGTGGCCGCGTGGCTTCTCGCTCACAGCTGTCTGTGTTAAGTGCTAACCTGGAGCCATGTCTCTTTGTCTGCGAGGAGGACAGTCTGGCCCTGCTTTCCTCTGCCATCTCCAAACAAGGGGCACATTACTGTGTTGCTTTGTCTCGACAGGCTCTCACCTCCTTAAAAAGTGCTAATCTTCACCAAAGAGGCTGAGGCATATGCTATGTGGTCCTGTAGGTAAGTCAGATTAATTAGCTGATTCACACATGAGGAGCCTCTTATTCTTGGAGGTTTTGTTTACGGATCAGAAGTTAGATTTGAAGTGAAAACTGACATCTCCATGTGAAGAGCATTTCCCTTTTAACTGCGGTGACTCAGGGCCATGGACTCAGATCCACATGGAGCGTCACCTTCCCTTCACCGTGGACCAGAATTTGCCAATGGGCTGACAGATCCCAGCCCAGGACAAGCACTGGAGCTAGCCTTCCTAGCGGTATTCTTTTTGAGGTGCTGGTGCACCCTCAGTACTCAGCTTAGTGACAGGGAAGCAGGTGTACGGTGCTGATGGAAGGTGTGTAGCCTGCGGTCACAGCTGACAGCCCACAAACATGGCCAGCTGGCCAATTATGTTCAACATATGCCCTTCTCTTGGCAACTTGTTCCCGCGAACGGAGAAGATGTGTGTGTGGCCAGAAGCTCCATCCAGGTTCTGAGGGCTGTCCCAGCAGGCCCACACCTGGAGTGCTGGGGTCAGCCTGGCCCAAGGATGCTGAGCACCCAGGAGTCTGACCAACCCAGTGTGGCCTCAGTGGGGCAGCTTGCGGAGCTCAGGAATGATGATAACCTTGAGGCCCCAAACCCACAGGCTCCGTGCAGTATAAGGGATGCCCCAAGCTCTGTCCCCACCCACAGTGTCCCTGCAGGGCCTCACCCATATCCACAGGTGGCCTAGGCATGGTGTCCCCAGCTACGGGGGCAGCCTGTGTCCTGCTGTCAGAGGAGCTTGAGCTTGCGGAGCTCAGGAATGATGATAACCTTGAGGCCCCAAACCCACAGGCTCCGTGCAGTGTAAGGGATGCCCCAAGCTCTGTCCCCACCCACAGTGTCCCTGCAGGGCCTCACCCACATCCACAGGTGGCCTCGGCATGGTGCCCCCAGCTACGGGGGCAGCCTGTGTCCTGCTGTCAGAGGAGCTTGCTACTGCTCTAGTGGGAGGGGCTTGCTTCTAGAGTCAGCAGGAAATGTCAGGATTGTCCCTGAAAACCCCTCAATTCCCCCATCAAGACAAGTAGATGTGGGTTTTGTATACACCCAGTACGATAACTCTCTTCCACACCAAATGCCAAGAGCCACCAAGGCAGTTTAAAGAAAGAATAAAGGTAAGTTGACGTGCGGACATCCAGCACTGGGACCCTTTCTGTCTGCCCATAACTACTGCTTCCTGGGTGAACACGGCATGCTGGAGTGTTCCTACTTGTTGCATCGCCCATTGGTTTCTGCTCCAAAACCAGGCCTTGCACACCCAACTGGAGCTTGCTGGGTCTGCCTGTCATACTCAGATGGACAGCATCCAACACCAGGTCCGGCACTTATAAGCGCTGAATAAACAGATTTGGATTGGAAGGGCAACCTGTCTTTGAAAAGACACAGAGAAGAATGTGGCCCCTGCATCTCCACCTTCAAGGCTGACATTCTGGGCTGGTTCTCCGCTCACCACCCCACATTCATCTTCTGTCCTGCCCTGCACTCCAGAGGCCAACCCATGGACTGGCCTTCCCTGGCTCTCCTGGCGAAGGGAGGCATCCGCAGGAAGTAGGGGCTGGGCAGAGAGGGAAGGTTTTCTTTCTCGGCTTAGCCCGGCAGGCCCGGGGTGGTCACAAGTCCCACTGTTCGTAGCCCCCCGAGTTCCTCCCACCCCTACGGGTTCCCTGATCCCACCTGCAACTCTGTGAGTCGTGTCTTCATCCCACTCCCTTCTGTGGGCCATGACTGATCCTGTGGCCCCACCGATGGCCTGGGGTGCTGGTCCCATCTCTCGGGTCTAGGATAGGCAGGATGGAACTGCCACACTCCACACTTCCACTCGGAGGCACACAGGGTGAGCCTGCTCCCTGCACCCACGACAGACTCAGGGTAAAAGGAACCTTCTGAGCAAGGCACACGAGCCCCTCCCACTGCTGCTGAGGGCGGTGCCCGACCAGCGGAGAGCCAGGGTTGGAAGGGTTGGACACTCTGGAAGGAATTGGGGAACGGCCTATCAAGGCTGCCCTCTGCACACGCTCCCTCAACAGCCCTTCCAACTGCCACTGAAACAACTCAGTGCATCTGCGCTGGGACCAAGGGGAGGGTGCAGAGCACAGGTGGGGACCTTGGGAGGAGGAGGGGAGGCTGCCCAGGGAGGAGGGAAGGATGCTCATCCCCGGGGAGACTTGCCCTCTGGGCTATGGGGGTGGGAGACTGAGGGTCCCACTCTGCCCCCAGTCCTGCCAAGGTCCCCTGCTACCAAGGGGATCAGGCACTGTTTTAGTCTGCTTGGGCTGCTATGACAAAATACCACAGACAGAGTGGCTTATAAACAACAGAAATTTATTCCTCACTGTTTTAGAGGCTGGAAGTCCAAGATCAAGAGGCTGGCAGATTCCGAGTCTGATGAGGACCTGCTTCCTCATAGACCTTCTTGCTGTGTGTCCACACATGGTGGAAGGGGTGAAGGGTCTCTCTAGAGCCTCTTCTATAAGGGCACTAATGCTATCCATGAGGCTTCAGCTCATGACCTAATCGCCTCTAAAAGGCCCCACCTCCTAATACCGTCAACTTGGGGGTGAGGATTTCAACACATTAATTTTGGGGGGACACAAACATTCAGACCATAGCATGCACAGCTGAGAAGGTTGCCTTCCCTGATCCCACCACTGGGAAGGCCCTGCAGCCAGCTGGGAAAGGGACGAAAATGAAGATCACACAGACAGAGAAGGTTCAGGCCAAAAGCAGCAGCAGCAGAAACTGCCTGGGACAAGTTAAGTCTAAATCTTCCTGCATATGGTTACAAAAGTTAACACAGAAAGCAAAGACAACTCTTGAAACAGAAAATACACATTACTTAAAAAACAAAAACTAGTAATGATATGAATATAGAAAGGCCAAACTGTATCCACGATAAAACAGGTCCGGTTTGTACTTGTCTGTGATTAGGAGTGGCAGGTGGGCAGCGAGAGGGGGCACACGCCAACCCTATTGAACAGACAGGGTCCACGGAGGTTGTTTGGTTTCTGATGGTGATTCTTAGGGAAACAACCTTAGGAAGGTTTTGAAAACTGAAAGGTAATGGCTAGCAGGATAAAAACAGGATGTGTATCTTCTGAGTCACTGAGAAGGGAAAAATGTAGCAAACATAATCTAGATAGCAAAAGACTATATGCTAAACTTAAAATTAAAAAGCAAAATTTTTTTAAAGTTTTTAATCACTAAGCAAATCTTTACTGAGACCCAAAGGAAGGGAAGATGCAGGCCAAGGTCCCTGGCAGGGAGGAGATGGGAGGGGAGACAGGTCAGCGGCAAGGCGAGGACCAGGCCCGGGGGCCCTGGTGGGGACTCTGGCTTTTACTCGGACAGCCATGGGCAGCCACTGGAGCAGGGTAGGAGGCACAGGTGACAGCAGCTGTGCAATGGCTGGTTCCCAGGTTCCCCATGAGGAAGCATGAGAAGACACCCCGGGGACCAGAGGTGGGCTGGTAGGGGTGGAGGCCAACGCCTGGATCCCCAAAGCAAGCTACTGGCCAGGACTGCTCTTCCCCAAGACGGGTGAAAGGTCAGGAGTCGGAGACAGGGCTGACAGGTCTTGTTTCTGTTTTGATTCGGGGACTGAGGATGGAGGGCTGCGCGAGAGGAGCCAGGACTTCCTTCGAGGAGTCATCACCCTCAAACAACCTACGTGGAGAGACATGACAGGATCTCAGGGAAAGGCCCAGAGGCTGAGCCACTGAGATGCCCTTCAGATGGTCAAGGATGGCCTCAGTCGTGCTGAGAGGAAGCACAGTGAGAGAAGAACGGGCTGAGCACAGGACTCCCGCCATGTCCAGGTGGGCAGAGAAGGGCCGGGTAGAATGGGGGGAAACCTAGGAGCCAGTGGTGCCTTAGATGACAGAGGGATGGCAGAGCAGGAGGAGCGGGGAGGCTGGAGACAGGGGACTTACAAACAACCTAAGGATCCACAGCTCTGAGGTCAGTGGGGACCTTGGCAGTCACTTTGGGTGGTGCCAGGAGGCAGTAAAAGAGGTTGAGGGCAGAGGCAAGGCTCTGAGTGGTGTCCATGAAGGGAAAGGGGGAGCAGCCAGGAGCCTGGGGCACAGGCAGGGCCATGGTTTTAGGAGCAACACCAGGGACTGACTGTGCACTAAAGAAGGGAATGGCTTCAAAGGGAAGCTACAGGGGATGCTGGCAGGACAGCAGTATCTGGGCAGGTGAGCAGAGAGAGGGGTGGTCCCACCAGGAGGCACACCGCCAGCGGAAGCCTGCAGTCAGGAATGTAAAGGTCATTCCTCAGCCAGGCTGGGGGACTTTCTCCCGCTTGGAGGCAGGAAAGTGAGGGAACAGGGATGGCAATTCATTAGGGAGGAAGGGAGAGGAGAGGACAAGGCGGTAGCGGCAGGAGCGAGTATGACAAAGAGGGGCTGTCACACCCGGGATGGGCGAGGAGGGACAGGAAGGCAGTTGGAGATGGGGCTCAGCGGGCAGGTCCTGACGCACGGCCTGGCCGAGGGGCAGGAAGGAGAGGAGCCGCGGTCAGAGAGGGGCCGGCGCAAACCAAGGGTCAGACCAGCTGCCCTGCCTGCCCCTGAGGGTGGGCCGGTGCGGTGGGGGCAATCCAAACCCACGATGACGACATCACGGACCAGCCTATCACTCATGACAACTGTCAATGGGTTTAACCCTGCAGCTCAAGGTCGATCAGATTGAGTTTAAAAAAACAAACAGCATGCTGTTTAGAAGACACACTGAAACCTGCTAAAAGAGAGGCCAGGGAAACACAAACCTCGAAAGCAGGATGTCTTTAACATCACAAAAACAGAGCTCAGAGCAAGCAGCATTACATGGCTCAAAGAGACTCCTGTTTTATTGACAACGCCTGGGGAAAATACAGTCACCAAGTTTTACAGACCAAATAACACAGCATCTGCCTCTGTTAGGAATCCGAGGAGAGAGTGGCCCACGAGCAAAGTCTGAGGGAAACTTTAACAGGCCACTTTCAGCAGATGATGGATCTCCTAGACCAGAGCAGAGGGGCATAGGTTATTTTAATAATGCAACGAGTAGGGTTGATTTATGGGTGGACATGACGACTTACAACTGAAAGCAAATGGATGTTCTTTACAAGCACACGGGAACATTTACAAAAATTGATCCCAGCCCCTCCTGCCTGCTCAGCCCATATCCCCTGATCCTGTCATTCTGGCCCCCAAGCCCCGGCACCCTTAGCCTCCCACCACACCCGCCAGAAAAACTACAACCTACTATCGCTGCCAGACTCTGCTTCCCCACGCCAAGAGCCAAGAGGCAAAGTGGAAGGGCGGGGCCCACGCTGCCCCTCCCCTGCCCACGCTCTCCAGCCAGAAGCCCCTAAGCAGAGTCTGCCTCGCCTTTCTCTTGACGTGCCCTCGTCCCACCCCCCACCCCCCACCCTCTGAGCCTGTACTGTCTCCCAGGACCTTCCCTCAAGACAACCCCTCCCTCTACCCCCCTTCACTCTCAAGGGATGACTTAGGATCCTGCGTCATGGGGACACAATGCTCAACTCCCACACCCAGCTGATGAAGTCGCTGGTAGAGTGACCCCCCACACTCCTTTACTACCATCTCAGAGGACAAGGAGTTCCTCTTCCAAGCCAAGACAACCCACACCACCACCCTCAACTCCTTCAAGTGTCTCCATGTGTCCTGGTCCCTTCCCCTACTGCATCTTCAGCCACCTCCCCTCCAGGGTCCCCCAGTCCTAAACAAGGAGATCCCACTTCTCCCTCCAGCTACCACCAAAATCTCTCCTCCCCTTCACCCACACTGTCAGCAGGCTGGCCTTGCCGTTCCTCTCCCATCACCCAGCACCCGTGGCCTCTGCCCGGCCAGCACTTCACCTCCCCAAGGCCATGGGGGACCTTCACACCCTCTTCTTTCAGCCTCTCTGGCTCCCCCGTTTCCATGACACCAGAAGCTACCGGTTCCCTTGTGCTGCACTGACCCTATAACACAGAACTCCAAAGCCCACCTGACATTTACAAAAGCTGAGCAAACACAAGAAGACAAAGATAATTTCAGAAATTCCCAAGGCTCAGAGTAGCAAGGTCTTCCTTGTGCTCATAACTCAGGGTGGCTGGCTTGGAACAGGGCATCCCAGCCAAGTCTCCATGGAGACCAGCTCTTCCTGTTCTGCCGGAGTCTGGCAGCTGTGGAAGATGCCTGACGCCCTGCTGCAATGGTCCGAATGTTTGTCTCTCTTCCAAAATCCACATGTTGAAATCCTTAACCCCCAAGGTGATGGTATGAAGAAGTGGGGCCTCTGGGATTAGACCGTGAAGGAAGTGCCCTCATGAGTGGGGTGAGTGCCCTTATAAAGGAGGCCTGAGGGAGCTTGTTTGCACCCCCACCACACAAGGACCCAGTGAGAAGGCACAGTGTATGAACCAGGAAACAGGCCCTCACCAGACACTGAATCTGCCGGTGCCTTGATCTTGGACTTCCAGCCTCCAAATCTTTGAGAAATGAATTTCTGTTGTTTATAAGCCACCCAGTCTATGGTATTTTGTTACAGCAGCCCAGACGGACTAAGACACCAGCAGAGCCTGGGATGCTGAATTCCCAGGATACACACTTGGCAGGTGGGGTGCAAAAGGCTCTACAGAACTGGGATAGAACCTGGAGACAGAAATGCTTGAGGGGGTGAGGGTGATGGTAGGGGAAGCAAGCCCTTGCGGGAAACTGAGATTTGTGCTCATTAGGGGTGGAGTGCCTCCGAAATGGCAAAATTTGGATGACTTACATCCAAACCCCCAGGTACTGAGGTCTGAGAACACTTGGGTTGTATGAGAAATTAGCACCAAAGGTTAGCAATCTAAAATCCAGCCACTCAGAAGTTTTTTAAACTTTCCTCTAAATAGCTCTTAGGTTCTTGAAATCAAAATTACAAATACTTTCTAAAATAATGACAGTGAGAATTCAGCATATGAAAACTTGTGGATGAGACCAAAGCCACCACCAGAAGCAAACTCACAGCCTTAAATGCTTCAAAATTATTGAACAGAATGAAAATAAAGTGAGCATTCAAGTCAAAAAGGCCGAAGAGAGACCAAAAATAGGCTTAAAATAAGATAAAAAGAGCATAAATGACATAAATCTCACTTCTGAAAAAATACATATATGTATGTAACAACATGGAAAAATGGTCACCAAAATATCAGTGATGGCTGTATGAGTATTAGTTTCTATTGCTGCAATAACAAACTACTGTAAACTTACTGGCTTAAAACTATACACATTTATTATTTTACAGTTCTAGAGGTCAGAAGTCCAAAATGGGTCTCACTGGGCTAAAATCAAGGTGTGGGCAGGCTGCATTTCTTCTAGAAACTCTAAGGAGAATCTGCTTCTTTGTCTTTCTAGCTTTCAGAGGCCAGCGACATTTCTTGGCTTGTGGCCCCTTCCTCACCTTCAAAGCCAATAGTGTGACATTTTCCAATCTCTCTGACTCCGAACTTCTGCCTCCCTCTCCCACATTTAACAATCCTTGTGATTACATGGCATCTACCTGGATAATCCAGGATTACCTCCCTACCTTAAAGGCAGCTAATTGGCAGCTTTCACCTGCAACCTTCATTCCCCCCTGCCGCAAAACCTGACATGTTCTCAGGTTCCAGGGATTAGGACACAGACACCTTGAAGGGGAACGTTACTCTGTCTCCCACAGTGGCCCTCTCAAAGTGTTAGGATTTCATATTTTTACTTTCTTCTTTACACTTTTCTCCACTGTTTGATGTTTTTTGTTGAAAATGAACATATACTTTAGATGTTCAAAAATAATTTTTAATTGTAAATAATTGCAAATAATGTTTAATTATGAATATAACAACAAAAGAAACAAGAGCATCCTCTTATAGCACCAATGATGTTATCTTTGCAACACTCTTTGGCTGGTCTTTTGTCCTCGTCCCTCTGACTATGACCTGCCCAAGGACAGAACAGACCCTTTCATTTCTGTGTCCCTAACACTGAGCACAGGGGCTTTGGCACAGCAGGCTTTAGAAAATGTTTCTTGAACATAGGATAAATCCCTTTTTAAGGAGATAAATCCCTGATTCTGGAGGAATGATGTGCACACTCAAAAATGTACTTTAAAGTGGAGATCCAAATAAGCACAATGATATTATTTAGAAGTCCTCATACATAAAACTTAATTCAGAAACAGTCTGAGAAATGCAAGCAGATAAACCGTTATTGCTCTGGCTCTGGCAAAAGCCCTTCAACTGTACAGAGCCAGAGAAAAATGTTAAAAATCAGAGAGGCCCCGCAGGCCAGAGGCAACAGGGTGTTCTCAACAGATTGAGCACAGCCCCGAACACAGGCCTTGCCAGGCTGCAACCGGCAGCCGGTCTCCGGCTCACTGGCTGACACCTCCTGGCCTCGGCAAAGACCCAGATCCTCACTCTGGCCAAGAACGACACACTGGTCCCTGCTGCAAGAACTCCCCACTGTGATCTGGGCCGAGGCTTTGGGGGCCTGTCCTTCCCTTGCCCCTGAGAAAGAAACCCTAGAAAGCAGAGGGCATTGCCCAGAGGCCCCACCTGGCTGTGCCATCCCTGAATCCCTAAGGAGAAGGACAGAATCGGGCCCACCTGAGACCTGTGGAAGGCTTTGAGACTCACATCCCTGCTCTGTCACTTCCAGGCTATGTGGCCTCTATTTTTCCACCTATAAAATGGCACAACATTACCTACTTTACAGAGTCATCAAGGGTTAGAAATAAGATGATGAAGGCAAAGTGAATGAGCTCAGGGTCATCATTCTCATGATACAGATTGGGAAACTGAGGCTCCGAGACTTTACACGACTCCTTCAGGATCAGATGGCTAATGACCAGCCAGTCCAGGTCTGCTCATCCCAGATCTGAGCTCTTCCCTGGCCCACACTGTGTCTGGAGAGTCCCCAGAGGGAGGCCCTGCAGCTCATGGGTGCTCCAGCGGGGCAGAGCTGTGCACAGATCTCCCTCCCCAGGCAGTGCCTGAGTAACTGAGGGAGAGAAATGAGTTTCAGTGTGTCCTTCGTGACTGTGTTGGGTTTGAATATGCCGAATTCTGGATTTGATGAAGAACTTGAAGCTAACCCACCTTCTGGGAAAGGAAAACAAATTAAGGCAGAAATGCTGCACCATCTACCGCAGGAGGCTGGAAAGTGCTAGAGATGGCAGAGACAGCAGATCGTGGGAAACTGATGTCAGAAAGTTGTATGTGATCTCCTGGGCACACCCTTGAGCTGTGCACGTGTGCATCTGACCCTGAACAACACACCACAGGCTCTGGGAACTGACTTATGAAGTAGACCAATGCCCAGGTGCCAGACTTGCCACTGGTGGGGCATACATGGGACTGATCCAAATAGCACTGAAAAGTCTTTGAAAATGGACCTGACATTGAAACCACAACCCACAGGCATGTTGGAACTTTCAGACTGACCCCAACAGGGTCAATTATCTGATGAAACAAAAATATCAGCCTTTTCTGCAGCACTCAAACAAAATCCAAAGTCTCATAACATGATATCAAAATATCCAGGATACAACCCAAAATTACTTGGCATATGAAGAACCAGGAAAATCTCAACTCCTCTGGGAAAAGACAATGAATAGACATCAAGACTGAGAGAGCACATACGTTGAAATTATCTGACAATAATGTTAAAGCAGCTATTATAAAAATATACCATAAAGCAAGGGCAAAACACTTGTAACAAATGGAAAGATAGTCTCAGCCAGAAACAGAAGATATATTAAAAAAAAGAACCAAACAAATTTTAGAACTGAAAAATACACTAACAGAAAATTTAAAAACTCACTGAAAAGGCTCAGTAACAGAATGGAGATGACAGAGGAATGACTCAGTGAACTTGAGAACAGATCAATAGAAATTATCCAATTTGAACCACGGGGAGCAAAAATATTTTTTAATGAAACGAGCCTTAGGGACCTGTGGGAAAATACCAAAAGATCTAACATTCATGTCCCAGAAAGAGAAGAGAAAGAGTACATTATTGAACAAATATTTGAATAATAATGGCTGAAAACTTCCCAAATTCTGTGAAAGACATAAACCCACAGATTCAACAGCACAGCAAACCTCAAATGAGACAAATCCAAAGAAATACATTCCCACACATATTATAATCAAACTACTGACAACTACAGACCAAAAATCTTGAAAGCAGTCAGAGAAAATAGTACATTACTTATAGGCAGGAAAATGATTCAGATAACTGCAGATTTCTTATCAAAACCACAAAGTCCAAAGGAAGTGGGAAAACGTTGCTAAATGATGAAAGAAAATAAATGCCAACCCAGAATTCTATTTCCAGCAAAAATATCCTTTAAGAATTATGAATAAATAAAAATATTCTCAGATGAAAACTAAGAGAATGTGTTGCCAGCAGACCTACCCTAAGATGATTGCTAAAAGTTGTTCAGACAGAAGGAAAATGACCAGATGAAAATTTTGACCATGAGGAACAAAGGAAGAGCAACATAAATGGTATATATCTGGAAAAATATAATAAGCTAGTCTCTCAGGTACTTTAAAGGGGAGTTATTGTCTGATGGAGTTTTCAGGGTGTACAAAAGACAACTAAAAATAAAGTGTAGAGAGCAAAGGGACTTACATGATCTTAAGATCTCAACATTCATCTTGAAGTGGTAAAATATTGATTCTAAATAGACTATGAAAAATTAAGTATCTTTTTTGTATTCCCTAGGGCAACCATGAAAAACACCATACAACGAGATATAGTCAAATACAATAGATAAATTAAAATGAAATACCAAAAAATGTTCAAATATATAGAAATAGAAGAGCAAAATAAACCTAAAGCAAACAGAAGGAAGGAAATAATAAAAATAAGAGTAAAAATCAACAAAACTGAATATACAGAAAAATAATAGAGAAAATCAATGAAACCAAAAGCTGGTTCTTTGTTAAGATCAATAAAATTGATAAATCTCTAGCAAGACTGATAGAAGAAAAAAAGAAAATACAACTTATCAATACCAGCAAATTTTTGAAAAGGATATCATTAAAGATTTTGCAGGTATTAAAAAGATAATGGAATACTACAAACAACTCTATGCACATAAATTCAACAACTTTGATGAAGTACATGATTTCCTCAAAAACCATAAACTACCAAAACTCACCCACGATGAAGTAGATAGCCTAGACAGTCCTATAACTATTAAAGGAATTGAATTTATAGTTTAAAAGCTTCCGAAAAAGAAATCTCCAGGCCCAGATGGCTTTACTGGAAAATTCTACTAAACATTTAAGGAAGAAATGACAGTTATCCTACAAAATCGTTTTTAGAAAATAGAAGAAGAGGGAACACTTCCCAACTCTTTTTATGAGGCCAATATTACCCTGATATAAAACCAAAGACAGTGTAATAAAGAAAAAAAAATCTAAAACAATGCCCCTCATGAACATAGACACAAAAATCTTCAACAAGGTATTGGCAAATCTAATCCAGCAATGTGTAAAAAGTATAATATTCCATAAACAAGTTAAATTTACCCTGGAAATGCAGGCTGGAACAATATCCAAAAATCAATGTAAGACACCATTTTAACAGACTGAAGAAGAAAAACATAATTATATTAAATGATCTTGGGAAAATATGATAAAATTCAACATCCATTCATGAATAAAAATAAAAACCTCTATTAATATCTAAAATAACTTCTTTAGCTTCATAAAGAACATCTACAAAAAACCTAAAGGTAACATAATAACCCATCATGAAAAACTGTTTTCCCATAAGACTGGGAACATTTTCAGTACTCCTAGTTAACCCTATGTTGGAGGGCCTAGACAGTGAGGTAAGCAAGAAAAATAAATGCAAGGCATACAGATCAGAGAGAAAGAAATATATGACTGTCACTATTCATAGACAACATGATTGCCTTTGTAGATAATCTCAAGGAATCTATAAAAGGAACTTCTAGAACTAATAAAGGAGTTTAGTATGGATGCAAGATCAAAACACAAAAATCAGTCATATCCTAGCAATACATTCTTGGAAACAAACAAACAAACAAAATGTCTAAACCATTTACAAAGCTTCAACGAAAACAAAATACTAGTACTTCAGTATAAATGTTAAAAAATACTAGCAAATTTGGAACAATCCAGAGCAGATGGATCTGAAGATGTCCCTGGAATCCAACCGCAGTCTCTCACTGGCTTTCTCAGGAGCTGTCCTAAGTAACATGCAGGAGAATACAACTCGTACTCACAAGTGTCCGTGGCTGGAACTTGCCTGCGAGCTTCATGAGTGTCCAAAGGAGGGACAACAGGACTGGGAACCACGGGCCAGCAGGGCAGGGCCAGGTCTCCCTCAGCTCACACCCAGGGCCGGCCCTGCCTCCACCCCTTGAACCCTCCACCCTCGGAGTCCAGAAATCTAAACCTCTGGCTGCCCCTGCACAGCTCCGGAAACACCCTAAACATCTTCCCCACGTGGAAAACTCTGACTCAACCTTCCGGGCCCAACTTCAATGCTTCCTCCTCCTTCCACAGTCACAACCTCAGGCCTAGACAGAATATGAGGGTAGAGCATTGAAGCTGAGTGCAGGAAGGGCGGTACTGAGAAAGTTCAGTCAGCAAATAACACGGCCATGGGAAAGGCTGGCCGCAGGCAGGAGAACTGGCCCGATGGCCCCGCCAGTGCCCCAGTCCCCCTGTGCAAGGAAAACAGATGCGCAGGAGCCAGCCCACCACGCTGGATCTCGGATCGTTGAAATGCCCATGTGCCCTGCTCCAGCACTTCCGCTCTATGACGTCCACTCTACAGACACCACCAGGCCAGCACAGAGCGCAAGGAAGCAGATTCACTGAGCTTTGCTTTTAGTGGCAAAAAGTGGAAAGGGCCCAAGTACCCAGGCACAGGGGCACATTATTCTGTGTGGTATCCATTACTATTCTATGTCATGCAATGCAGGGCGGGGGGCTATAAAATGAGCTCAGGCTCTACACATCAACATGGCAAGGACTCCAGGATACACTTTTGAGTGAAAAATGCAATTACAGGATGACAATCACAGTACGTGTTTCAAACATACATATGTAATTTTTTTTTTTTTTGGTCCTCTTTTGAGACCGGCCGCACCGCGCTCAGCCAGTGAGGGCTGTGAGCGCACCGGTCATCCCTATATAGGATCCGAACCCGCGGCAGGAGCACTACTGTGCTCCCAGCGCCGCACTCTCCCGAGTGCGCCACGGGCTCGGCCCCATATGTAATATTTTTAAAGAAAGGGAAGAGATACACAGGCAGTACTCTATATTTTCTCTACACTCACACACACACAAACACACTCAAATACATAGTCACATGGATATATACACACAAATATACACCCACACAGCACTCACAAACACACACAAATGTACACTCACGCCACAACTCAAATGCACACTCACACAGACATACAAGCACGCATTTGTACACCTACTCAAACACATGCTGTGCACACTCACAGGGCACACACTCACACATTCATGCTCACTTCCACACACATTCACACACCAGCACTCAGCACAGACCCTGGGAGCCAGGGCAGCCTGTGAGAGGAAAGAGGCCCCATAGAGCTCCCCCATAGTCCATGTTCTCAGGGAGAATGACCGGCCCCAACATGCCTAGGGAAGACAGAGGGTCCCTGATCTGTCCACCGGCCTAACCAAACCCCCAATCTTCAGTGCCAGGACCTGTGCCAGCAGAGAGCCAGGCAGATGAGCCGGACCTCAGAATCGACACCCAGGAAGGAGCAAAGCTGTGAGATCACGTCCCACAGTGCCAAGTGCTGCACCCACTCACAGGTTCCTGCGCTGCTGTGCACTGCCATCCATCTCAGCAGAGATGCTGTGAGGGCATTGCTACCATCCTAGGCTTGACCTGCAGAGACGGCAAGGCCTAGGGCCCACAGGAAGCCCACTGGGAGCTCTGGCTCCCGGCCTACCCTGGGTGGGCACTGCTCAGCACCCAGGGACGGTTCTGTGGCATAGCAGAAGCTCTGCCAACGAGTGCTCCACAGCCCGGTCCTGGGGGCCCATCACCTTGCAGGGGCTTCCCAGGCTGGGCTGTACTGTCTGCAGACAGTGCGTGTAGCATGACAGCCTGGGAGCCAGGGAAAACTGAGCCTATGTGACCTCATTCTCTGTTCTGCATATGGCTACCCAGCAGAATCCCTGAAATATGAATCAGACCTGTCACCCGCCTGCCCAAAGCCCTCCAGCAGCTTCCCACCATGTGACTGCCCTCATCACTGCCGATTTCTTCTTCACTCTAAGTTCCAACCACAGAGTTCTTCTTTCTGTCCTTGGCACACTTCACCTTAGTTCCTGCCTCAGGGCCTTTGCACCTGCTCTTTCTTCCACCTGGAACAACCTTCTTCCAGAAGCACAGGTCTCAATCTAAATGTCTCCCCCTCTGATGGACCTTGGCTAAAAGTGCTCCTTCCCCATCATGTTCTATTCTGCCATTCTGCCCTATTTTTTTCATACCACCATTTACCAATCATTGATATGTGGCTTCTCTATTGGGTCACTGTCTGCACTCTGACCAGAAGACCTCATGACAGCAGAGTTTTCCTTGCTGGATCCACAGCCCCCAGGCCAGCGCTGGCACCTCACAGGCACTCGATAAGTACAGGAAAGTCACTTCTCCTTCAGAGCCTCTGTTCCCCATTTCAGGATCATGTAAAGCTTCCCTTCCTTCTAGAAGTCCTTTTCGTGCATAGTGGGCCAAGTTCACTGCCTTTTGGAGCAAGAGCCAAGCCTAAAATAATCATTTCTATTGAGAATTCTGGGGCCCTGGTTTCCCCACAGTTTATACAGCATTTGCGTTGCCTGCTTAGAGCTGGGAGGACAGTCACTGGGAGTTGTCTGACAGGATTGTCCTATCAGCAGGAGACTCTGAAGGGATATGGGGAGGCACTGGGACCATCTGACAAATGACCACCTCGGGGATCTGCAGAACTCAGCAGTGCCAAGAGAGAGCCCTCGAAATGCCAGCTGGAAAGGTTGAGCATGCCAGCTGGAAGGAGAGCTGTGGAGCCCCACAGGCAGGCAGAGGATGGGCACAGGCAGCCACCACCACTCACAGAGCAAGGGTGCAGGTGGGCGAGGGGGCTGCAGGAATTTTGCAAAATAATAACCACCCCTGCAGGCCCCCCCACATATACAGCCTCATTTTTTTTCTAGGCAAAAACTTTGGGAGGAATCCTTCTTAACCGTATTAGCAAAATAGCTTCTTCAAAAGTGCTGCCCAAGTACACGGATGGGGGAAAAACCCCGAGACCTCCTTCTTGGGGTGGTGGGCCCAGCAGGAGGAGCTGGCTGGCTTCCTTGAGGAACTGGGGGAACCCTGCCCTCCTGCAGACTCCTAACCCCTCTGCCTCCCTCCTCAGAGCCTCTGGTCCCGCCCCAGGGACCCTAGGCCAGCCCAGAGCCTGGCACTGACTAGAAGCCCTTGGGGACATGGTTCCTGTAGCTCCCTCACCTCCTGACTGTGGACTGGAATTCTGCAGCCACATCTCCACAGGATGGTACAAGAAGAGATGGTCCAGCTCAGTAGAGAAGCACAAACACCAATTCATCTGAATCTCAGTGCTCCCCTGCTAAAGACCAGTTAGGAGCCGGCATGCTTCCCAAGGGTTGTGCAAGGAGACTCCAGCCAAACCACCCCTGGGGCAGACCCAGCCTCAGTGGCCAGAGGCCTAGGGCCAGTGGTGATGGGGCTAGAGAAAGCCCACCTCTCTGGGGCCCAAGTTACAGGATGTCCCCAAATCTGCCCCAGTCAAACGTATGCAGACACTTCCTCCCCTGGCACCAGTGACCCAGGCCTGACCTTCAACCCCGGCTGTGCACAGCTTCCTAGTCAACCCCCCTGAGCCTGAAGTTTGGGCCCTTAAGATGCTGCAGAAAGCTGGGAGCTGAGTTTCTACCATCAAATGGATCACCCCTCTGGGCCTCAGTTTCTCCTCTGTGAAGTGGGTGAGGGTGGCTATGCAGCTGAAACGTCACAGTGTTTGCTGCAGGGCAGGGCATGGCCCAGTGCCCAGCAGCCTGCAGTGTGTGATCTTTCCTTCCCACCTGCTGGGGTCAGGCCACGGAGGGCCAGCAGGGAGCAGCTTACAGTACTGAGGACAGGCAAGTTTGCCAGCAGCACCTCTGGTGGGGCTGATGCCTTGGTTGCTCCTTCCTATCACCCAGGTCCCTCCAGGAGAGGCCACCCTAGACCGTGCCTGCCCACTCTGTGTCCCTTGCTTTCCACGTGTCCACAGCACTCACACTGCTGAGGTGATTTGGTCTCTGATTGCTGGCCTGTGAACTGTCCATCTCCCCCACGAGGCTGAAGGTCCCTGGGGGCCCCTTGCTCACTTCTTGTCCCCAGTATCCAGCACAAGGTTCAGAACAACACAGTGGAGAATGTGAGAGAACTGGTCTCGTCATCTCTGGGAGCTCAGCTAACCAAGGCAGAGGAGCGGGAGGCATCTACGAGCCTTCCAAAAGCCCCCTACAAAGCCTGCCCGTGGGTGCAGGCAGATCAGCTCGTAGGGCTCAGGCATGGCCCAAAGGGCCCAAGCAGGCTCCTTTCGGTCATTAAATATCTCGGGATTCCCAGTAACCAGGCAAGGACCGAGCCCACAGAAGTGTCTGACTGGCCTCTGAGTGCTGTGCAGCTGGTACCTAGAACAGAGGCTGGGGTAAGGGGCCACATATGTGGAGTGTCACTAGACAAAGTGTGGTCCCAGGAGGCAGCACAGCAGTCCCTGGGAACCTATTAGAGATGCAGATCCCAGGCCTGCATTTTTGCAAGTTCTCAGGTGATTCAAAGACATTAAAGTCTGGGACGTGCTGCTCTAGACCCTCCAGGCACCCCCTGAAGGTCCTGCTGCCCTGCCCAGTGGATGCACAGAAGGAGTCTAGGTTGCTGAGCCAACTCCCCTACCCAGCCACCCACCTGCCCACCTCACCAGTTGTGTGGTCTGGGTGGTGAAGCTCCTCCTGCTCCCTGAGCCTCATGTTCTCCATCTGTAAAATGGGAGAAAAATCTCGGCCTCACAAAGGTGCTGGGAGGACCAAGGAGTCTGGCTGGGAAGTCCTGAGGAAGCAGAGGAACCAGGGCCTCTGTCCACCTCCCAGTCACAGTGAAAGGGCCACCAGCCCAGACCACAGCCACAATTGCCCAGGACAACAGGAAACAGCAAGCTGCCCACCCCCACTCCACAGGCACCAGGGCCACAGCTCTCCACCTGCCTCAGCCCACTGCAACCCATCTGTCAGCTCGTCCCAAGGAGCCAAGGATCCCCCTGAGGGCAGGATCAGGGCTTTGTCATCTACCTTCTTAATGACAACAGGAAACAAATTTTCCAAACCAGATTATATAAGAGAAAGATGTGTATGTTCAACAGGTGTTCATTCCAGTGCACATCCTCTCCAACCCCTCGAAGCAGGAAAGCCATCCCTATCCCTCCCCACCCGGGACCCAGGAGGAGCTAGCATCTGGAAGGACATTGTCCAAAACCAGATTATATAAGAGAAAGATGTGTATGTTCAACAGGTGTTCATTCCAGTGCACATCCCCTCCAACCCCTCGAAGCAGGAAAGCCATCCCTATCCCTCCCCACCCGGGACCCAGGAGGAGCTAGCATCTGGAAGGACATTGTCCAGCACCTGCCCTGTGCCCTCCCACGCTGCCCTCTCTAACCTGCAACCTGCAGGGCAGGCTAAGAGGCACTGCGATCAGCCAGGCACAGATAGTGGCAAGCTCCACATGAAGAATCACAACGACGTAAACATATCAGCAAAGGCACAGTTACAGGAAAGAATGTGAGTGTGGGCACTGACAAAGAGTCCCTGCTTGACCAAACTTGAGTCAGGCTCCTGAACCTTCTCCTAGGCCCACCTGTACACTTCCTTGTAAAATCCAGTCTTAGCAAAGAATGCTGCTCAGTCAGTTTAGCAAGAACCCCCCACCTCCACCCTCCATATCCCATCAGGTTTCCCATTCTCCACCATCCCCCGGGTGATGTCTGGCGGTCTTTACTAAGAATCTCGTTAGGTCAATTTAGCCAGAATCCCCCTTACTCCTGATGCTTCCTCTTAGTCATTTTCCATCCACTGACCCCCACCCTGCTCCGTGGCTACAAATTCCCACTTGCCCATGAGCCAATCACTCTCCCTCACTGCAAAACCCCATGGCAGTGATCCCTATGCCTAACGCGATGGGGGCGATGGTCCTGAATAAAGTCTGCCTGACTGTACTTTAACAAGAATCATTACATAAGGTTTTCTTTAACAACAACTGGCAATGCAGAAGGGGAGGCAGGGATGACAGACGTGGGAAGGGAGAGAAGGGGCAGGGGATCCCCATGGCACTACGGAAGGACTTCAGACCCACTACCCCCAGCTGATGGAAGAAGCAGCAAAGGTGTGCATATGACAGTTAAAGGACCACAAGCGTGGTCAGCTGAAGGATGGTCCCCTAAGACACGTCCAGGTCCTGATCCCTAGAACCTGCGAAAGTTTCCTTATATAGCAAAAAAAGAACTTTGTAAATTTGATGACATCAAGGATCTGGAGATGGGACAATTATCCTGGATTTTCAGGGTGGGACCTGATACGGACTGAATGTTTGTGTTCCCCCAAAATTCATATGTTGAAACCTATGCCCCCAGTGTGGTGGTATTTGGAGGTGGGGCCTTTGGAAATGATTGGGTCATGAGGGTGGAGCTTCACGGATGGGATTAGTGTCCTTATATAAGAGGCCTCGGAGAGCTCCCTCACCCCTCCTGCCACGTGAGGGCGCAGTGAGAAGGTGCCATCTGTGAGCCAGGAAGCAGGTCCTCGCCTGAACTTGACCATACTGGTGCCCTGATCTCAAACTTCCAAACTTCGGAACTGCCAGAAAAAAACTTCTGTTGTTTGTAAGCCACATAGTACATGGTATTTTTGTTATAGCAGCACAAATGAACTAAGACAGGCCCTAAATGCAATCAAACACATCTTTGTAAGAAGAGGCAGGTACAGGGAGATTAGACACACAAAGGAAGGAGAAGCCTGTATGAAAACAGAGCAGAGAAAACGCTGGCCTTGAAGACAGGAGCCATGCAGCCACAAGCCAAGGGACGCTGGCGCCATCGCAAGCTGCAAGAGGTAGGGAACGGATTCTCCCTGGAACCTTAGGAGGGAACATGGGCCTGATGACACCCGGATTTTGTTTGTTTGTTTGTTT
>NW_007733038.1:56884-67490 GCF_000696425.1 Galeopterus variegatus | reverse complement strand
CCTGTATGAAAACAGAGCAGAGAAAACGCTGGCCTTGAAGACAGGAGCCATGCAGCCACAAGCCAAGGGACGCTGGCGCCATCGCAAGCTGCAAGAGGTAGGGAACGGATTCTCCCTGGAACCTTAGGAGGGAACATGGGCCTGATGACACCCGGATTTTGTTTGTTTGTTTGTTTTGTTTTGTTTTTCACCGGATATGCATATTTATTGGAACTGAAAAACTGTCAGGCCCTTTTTGACTCTGAATTTTCTGTGTAATTTTTTAAATTTTTATAAATATTTTTGGGGGAGGAGGGATGACTCGCCGGTACAGGGATCCAAACCTGCAACCTCAGTGGTATAAGGCTGCGCTCTGATGCCCTGATTCTGACCCACTGAAACTGATTTCAGCCTCCATAGTTGTAAGAGAATAAATTCCTATTGTTTTAAGCCAGCAAGTTTGTTACAGTTTGTTAATGTGTTGCAGCAGCCACAGGAAACTCATACAGTGGAGAAGCACAACGTGGACTAAAAGTGGTGGCAGAATCATTCTAGAAGACTGAGACAGGGGAGGGGCAGCAGAGTTGTCAGCGAGCTCAACCCCGTCTTCTACAACAGGAAGTCGATAGTTCATGTCAAAACTTGATACATCAAGAAACAGAGATACAGGAGTATTTAAAGGCTTGATGGTAACTACCAGAACCAACAAACAGCCTAAAACCCTGCGAGGGCTCCCTTCTCAGGAATGGCCTATGAAGAAGGTGTACACATGCACACACTCATGCACACATGCACACACACACTCACATGTGTACACACATGCACTCACATACACAGAGCCAGAGGCGGGCCTGGCTGGAGCTGGGGTGTCAGCTCTAACACCACAGGTTCCAAAGCAGAACCTGATAGGGGCTCCCTGCAGCCCCCTACACACCCCCATCGTGATCCAGACCCCGAGTTTTGGGCTCCCGCACCCATGCAGAGGCTTCGATGGGTGCAGCCTCAGAGCATGTGGGACTGGGCCACAACCAGGGCCAAGGATGGCATTTCCTGGGCTCCTGGTCCCTTCCTGCCCTTCCTTGCCAGGCCGGCCCCTGTCTTTGTCTGGCTCAGCTCGGGGGAAGCACCTCTCGCCAGCCATCTGGGGCTTGGCTGGGCCTCAGCCTCCTGGCTGCCACGTCTCCCTCAGAGCTGGGCAGCCGCCAGCTCTGAACTAAGTAAGCGCAGGAGGGGGCGTGTGCAGGGAGCTGGGTAGGGACAGCACTCCTCCCCATCCCACCTCGTGGCCGGAATACACACTGTTTTTCCCTTTCTTTTTGAGACAAGAGTAATAAATGCACCGAGCTTTACTCAGAGCCCAGGAACCAAACCTCCTGGGCCCACAAACCCTTCTGCTCGCCTCTCCCACCTGCTCGCCCCTCTGCAGCCCCCAGCTGTGTCCCACCCCTTAGTGGCGTGTGCACAGCCACACCCTCACTGAATTATGCCCCCACTTTACAGATGAGGGACACAAGGCCTGCAGAGGCCAACACATTTGATGGGTTGCAGAGCCAACTTGGACCATCAGGGGTGACCCTTCCCAGAATCCCAGCCCCCTGACTCTGGGGGCTGCCCTCTTCAGCCTAGCTCTTATGGCCTTTGTGCACCCAGGCAGGTCTCCCGTCTCAGCCCGCAGCAACTCCCAGCCTCCACACCAGCAGACTATCCACCTGATGGACAGGGATCCCCAGGGCCCACACCTCCCTGTGCCAGGGCCAACCAAGAGCTGCAAGGGACACAGGGATGTCCCTTCAGCATGGCCCTGGGAGCCTGAAGCCTAGGGCCTGTCCAGATGGGAGCTTTCCTTGTTTCTGAGACCCTGCTCCTCCCTTCCTGGAGCCTAGTGACAGTCGGCTATGCCCCCTCCTCCCAGTTATTCAAACCTGGAGCCTGGGGATCTTCCTTGATTCCTCCTTCCCACCCCTGTCCTCAAGCTTCCTCCACATTTCCACCCTCCCCCCAATTACCTCTGGCCCCACCTGGCTTCCCTCTTCTCCTGCCTCTGCCTCAGCACAGGCCTCACTCCATCACTCTTCCTGGGTCCCCTGACTCAGGCCCTCCCCACTTAGCACAGCCTCTACCCCACCCCAGAGAGCTGTTCCTAAGACACAGGTCTCATAGTGACCAAGGACGAGACTAAGCACCCCACCTTCTGAAATGCACTGCAGCCAGAGGACTGTGGCTGACTGCACTCCTGTGGGTAAAGTAGGAGTGTTCTCAAAGGGAGCTCATTTCCCACCGTGGTTGACCAGGGGAGACAGGATCATGGGTCAGGAAATGCGAGCTCAGATCAGCAGGTGCACACAGGGTTGGGAGGAAAGTTGGCTCTGGGACTTGCCTCCCAGCTCCCTGATCCTGCTCACCAGATGGGGTGCAAGCTGGAAGCTGGGCCTGAGCCCTCCCCCTGCACAACCAGCCACAGTCACTGACACCCCTGGGGAACAAAAGCTCACATCTGATTAGCACATGTGCTCTAAAAGAAAGACCACACCAGGAACAGCCTATCACAGGTAAAGGAGAATCGAAATAAAGATAATATGTATTCTCAAAGAGATAAAGAACAATCTCTAGAAGCACATAGCAGTCATGAGCAGCTACAAAGAACTGTTAAAGACGGTAATTGGAAAAAAGACTCAGGGGCTGAATTGACAGCAGAACAGATGAGCCAAACAGCCAGCTCAGAAGGGAGAGATCTGGTCAGAGATCTGGTGGATGCTTTAGGAAAGGAGCAAGGAGAGAAGGCATGAGAGAAAAGTGAGGCAACGTGGATGAATCCCAGAAGGGGAAGTGGGGGGTGGGGGAGAGAATATTTGAAGAAACAATGGCCAAGAAGTTCCCAAAATTAGATGAAAGATTGCAACTTCAATGGATTCATAGAGAGCTTATCAATACATATCTAAGAAAAAGCCCCATACCTAGATACATTGTCATGAAACCTAAAAACATCAAAGACAAAGAGAAAGTTCTAAAAGCTCCCAGAGAGAAAGCAGATTACTACAAAAAGGAAAGCATCAGATGGACATCAAAGTCCAGGATAGGAAAACGGGCCACTGGGGTGGCAGACAAGAAACAAGAGCACCGGGAAGTAACATTTGCAAGGAATTAAAGAAAAAGATCTCGCTGGGGGGGAAGTAGCTGCCCCACTCCCTGAGGCCAGAGTGACAGCAGCCAGCAGCTGAGGACAGCTGTGTCCGCTCAGGAGGGTCGGCAGCAGCCGACACCACACCAGAGCAGCAGAGACCCAGCGGAGGGGCAGGGGGAAGGGCTGGTCAGTGCCCCGGGAGATGCTAAAGCAGCTGGGGTTGGGCAGCCCTCCTGGGGGCCCCAGCCCCATCATCTGTCATGCTCCTGCCAACGTCCTTTAGGAACTCCCACCCCCATAGGACACCCTCTTCACTCCCTGGGTGGCATTTCAGACCCTCCAGACGTCTCTCTCAGAAACCAAGGAGCTTCTGGAGAGTACAGGCTGGACTCGGCTTGTCTGCCTCTTCACACGGGTTCCACAAAGCCTGGGGCAGAGGGAAGCTGGAGAAATGCTGAACAAGGAGTGGGGAGAAAGGAAGGAAAGAGGAAGAAGAAGTGTTTTTGGAAAAAGAAGGAGAGAAGAAAGCATGGAGGGAAGAAACAAAGAAGGAAAGGAAAGGAAGAAATTCCAGCTAATTCTCAGCAACAGACAACTACAGGGACACAAGGACAAAGCCCAGAGCCCAGCCCTGTGCCCCAGGGACCCCATTGCCTCCAGTCCTCCTGCCAGCTCTGCCCAGGCCACCTGCAGGTTGGCACCTGGGGCCAGTCTGCAGGCTGGCAGCAGAGCCAACTCCTCCAAGCACCCTTTCCCCCGGCACTTTGGTTTCTTTCCTCCTGATGGTTTCCCGGTAGTTCCTTGTAAATCCATGCTTGGGCTCTGGCTAAAGCGGTCTCTGTCCCTGAAGACTGACTTTGCTGGCAGAGCAGCTGATTCCGTAAATCGTTCTGCGTGTTGTATCCAAGACTGCCCAGATAGTGTCCTTCTGACCCGATTCCTGTCACCAGCACACCAGGGAAGGAGCATGAAGATCCCAGGAGCCCACAGCATGGTTCCTCATAGAAGGAGAGAGGTGCAAATAGGTGGGGGTCCAGGGAGGCAATAAGACGGGTCAATGGTAAATCTTGTCTGCAGGGAGGGAGACCCCAGGGACATGGGGGAGCTGAGTGTGCCCTGGGCACCTGCACTTACACTATGCGCCCCTCCCCACTGTACTCACAGCACCCTGCTCGCAACACCCACGTGCACACCAAGAATTACAGGAAAACTTCATTTACTTTTTTGTATTAATTACATGAATACTATGTAAATACATTCGCTTCAAAAAAATCATCTATGCACTGTCCCCAAGTAAACCACTCGGCGGCAGCCCCCACCTTGCGCTCCCACCTGTACACACATGTACGGAGCTACAGGTGTCCACAAGGTGCGTGGCTGGTGGCGCACGTGTGTCGTCCATCCACCCTTGTGCCTGTAACCCCACCTCACTCCTCAAAACTGCTCTGTTCCAATTTCAGGTATATAGTTCATTTAGCCTTTCTCCTCTGGATGGACATGCAGGTGGCTTCAAATGTTTTATCTCACACCCTGGTAGCCCGAGCATCACATCTAGAGGAGACACTGGGACCTGGAGCGGTGGGTGGGGCAGGTGTGCTGGCCCAGAAGCTGTGCCCCTTCACCTCCTGCTGCCCACCCATGGGTGACCAACAGCACTGCAGTGTTGGGGCCATTTATGTTTCCCCAATTGCCAGTGAGGCGTGGAGCATGCTTATTGGGGAAACATCCACTTCGACACACATCTAGCTGAGGACCCACCATGTGGCAAGTGCCAGTCGGGACACCCTGGCCAGCCTCAGTGCCAGGTGAGGAGGGGGCACAGGCAAGTGGAGTGGAGGTGTGGTTGGGCACAGTGAGTGAGGGAGACAGGGGTTGACTAGAACAGGAGAAGGCTCTGGAAACCCAGACTGGGGCTCTCTGGGCCCCTGGGCCATGGCCAGGGCTGGGGTGGAGCCAGAACACAAGGAATGGGCAGTGGTCAATCCGAAGCCTTGCTGGTCATCAGGATCCCCACCTGCACGCCCTCCACAAAGGTCAGGGCGGGCTTCAGCCTGGGCTGAATCTCTGCCCTGGCCACTAGCAGAAAGACCCTCCCTGGACCAGGTGGGACAGAGCAGGCCAGCCCTCCTGTCCTCCAGCCCGACCTCTGGCCCAGGGCCAGCAGTGCCTGGCCGAGCACGGCCACCCTGATGGAGATTCTGGGCTAAGACATCCCCAGCAGAAAGGGTCATTCATCTCAGAGCTTAACTAGCCTCTTCCAATTAGTGAGGAATAAAATGGTAGCATTTACTCTGAAGAACTGCAATGTGAGATTATTAATTAAATGCACTGCCACTGAGCTGCGGCGCGCGGGAGGCCGAGCCCTCATTAAAACGGCATGAGACTGAGGCCGGGAGAAGGAGGAGAGGCGGGGGGAGCCAGACATGAGCCGGGGAGAGAAGGAGACAAGGAGCGGCACAGGGGCAGACAGGGGCAGCCCGGCCCTGCCGCAAGGGACGGTCCCCAGCGCAAACTGATAGAGCTGCTTCGAGCTCTTTCACAGGAGTCTGGGAGGTGGGAACAGATCAAACACACAGTGGGTGCTCTAGCAGATGGGCCTCCATCTTTGTGAAGTCTAGATGGTTAGATGACAAGGGCCACTGTCCAGCACTGGCATTCGTCCCCGTGAGGCCATAGAGAGGCACAGGACAGCAAGGCCATCTTGGCTCAAGATAGAGCACAGCCTCCCCAGGACAACTTCCTTGGGGAAACACTGATGTTACTCTTTGGGCTCTGAGACATGGAAGTCTGGCCTCTCATGGAGGAGGAAGGCTAAAGGGCTTTCCAGGAAGATCAGAGCCCTGACCCTAAAGCAGAGAGCTCGGGTCATGAAGACAACAGATCCCTGGGCAGGAAAGCCCTCTTCCGCGTGCACTCTGGGAAAGGGTCGTCTCTGCCATATTAACTTTGCTTTCCCCCACCTGCACGTTCTGTTGTTCCTATTTTCCTCCAGCTGACGCGCAGGTCTCGATAAACATCACAGGTGGTTCTCAGTCATGACTGTGGGTTCCTGGCAGCTGTGCCCTCAGCTCACAGGCACCCATACATGTGCACCACACACACACATGTACACTCATGTGCTCTCCCACATGCATCATGCATGCGCTCACGCATGAACGTACACACATGCATCACGACAGCACTTGCACAAAGCATCACGCATGCATCACACACGTACTCAGGTATATGCATCCCCCACACCACATGCACACACATGCATCACATACACATGCCCCCCACAGTCACTGTGCACGCATATTCACATATGCATTACACGTGTATCATGTGAATTACGCACATGTGCATTTGCATCATTAATGTCTATGGTTTCACATGCAATCACACACGCATCACATGCACATAACACACGCAATGCATTACACAATACATCCACACACACTGCACACCCATGTGCACACTTGCCTTACACACCTTCACACACATGCATCACTCACACGTGCACATGCATCATCTACGCACATGCACTCACACACACTCATACCCTCATTGGCTGCTTACTTGCCCTGGCTCTTACCACTGTCTGAAATGATGTTTATCTGATCTCTTGCTTACTGTCTGTCTCCCCACCCTTGCCCCATCCCACCCACTCCCATCCAGTAGAATAGAGGCAAGGCTGTGACCCTCTTCACCAGAGGCCACACAAAGCAGATCTGAAGACTGGACTCAGCCCCAACAAGCCTCTCCCAGGCAGCGCAGTCTCATGCTCCCAGGTGCTCTCACCTGGGTATCTTCCAGCCAGCATGTTCATACCCTACCTGCTGCATCTCTGCCCCAGCCAGATCGTTCCTAGTCTCTGCCTCCTAAGGTGGGAGTTTTGACCTGCCAGGTCCCAATGCCTGCCTTTCTTCATTCAGGCCACTCCTGCAGCCCAGCCTGAGGGTTCTAGGGCAGCCAGTGATCAGTCAACCTCCCCAGCCTGATGCTCTCCTTTCAGAGCCAGCCACCTCCCAGGAGAGTTTAGAGACTGGTCAGCAACCTTGCCACCCCTGCCCAGCCTGGAGAGGGAGGAGAGGCAACACAAGAAACTCCTTCCTGCCCCATATCTGCCTTTGAGTCCTCTCTCCTCTGTCCTCCCAGGGCAGCAGCAACGTCCTCCAGCCCCCCGGGTTTCCCAGTCCCTGCCTCAGCCTCTTCCTTGGGAACCCCAAGCGTGCCCAGAGGCCACTGGCCTCCTTCTGATAACACAGCCCCCGTGTTCCTCAGGAACCGCCTCTTCTCCCCCCTGTCACAAGGTGGAAGGGGGCACATGATCCAGCCCAAGCCAAGCAGAACTGAGTCATCGCCTGACCACAGTAAACACAGCTCAGGGATGAGAGCTTGCCACAAGTTAGTCCATCAGATGAAATCTGGGGAGTATTGCTGGAACCACAGGAAAAGAAAAGCTGATTCCCCTAGGTTGTTAAGCTGTGAGGATGTAAGGTGGCAGCTGCCTGCAGCCATTTTTCTTCCTCATGAGAAGAGCATGCCTGAGGGAAAAAACAACACAGACCAGAGGAGAGCCAAGAGTTGGAAACAGTGAACGAAAAAGAGACCAATTTCTACTCAGGCACCTGGATCCAGCCATACCTGAAGCTAGGTTGCTTTGGATTCTTTTTTTTTTTTGGCAGATTTCTTAACTAGTAAATTCTTTCTTGCGTAAGCCAGTTTCACTTGAATTTCTGACACTTGAGGAATACCTCCTGACTAATACACTTTTTCTCTTCCACAACTTCAAACTCTCTCTCTCTCCTGGATCCTTGTCCTCCATCTCTGAACAAACTCAAGCCACCTAAAATCCTCGGTGCAAAGAGGCAGAGTTCAAACACACATCCACACAAGTGCACACATATATACAGCACGCACACATACACTCAAATCTTCCCAAGAGAGCAAATCCTACCCAACCCAACATCTCCCCTGCTGCAGCATCCGTGCCCACAGCGCGCCCTCCTCTGCTCTTCCTTGCCTCTCCCTGGCCCCCACCCTTGGTCTAGCTTCTGCCCATTCCCCACACCCCTGACCCTGACGTCCGCAGGGCCCCCTCTCTGCTGCTGGACCCCATGCATCCTGCCATCCTGCCTCGCTGAGCCCCCTCCTCTTGGATCTCTCTCATCCTTTAGGACACAGGCAGCCCCCTCCACTTGGCTCACATAGTGGGGCACAAAATGGGGCACAAAATGGGGCACAGTCCTCCTTCTTCTGCCTCCCTCCTCTTTTGGTGCCCCTCCCGGGTGATAATACCCACAGCCCTCTGTACAGAGTGCTCCCAGCTCGAACCCTACCCAGAACCTGCACTCCCAACTGCCTCAGGACACCTCCCCGGGCACACCTTCTCTCCAAGCTCCTCCTCCACCCTCCTCGACCTCTCTCTCACCCTCTAGGCCCGTGGACTCCCAGTGCCTATAGATCCTGGCCTCTCCACGATTCCTAAGTAGATTATGCTGCCTCTGGTCAAAAATGTTAAGGCAGAGCACTGAATGATCCAGAAATATGTCCATTATGCATATCATGAACAAAAGCAGGTTATGAAGAGTATGTACAGCATGGCTCTTTTTTTATAAGTATGTTTACATATGTGCACAGATGTGAAAAACACACACCAAAATGTTGAATGGTGATGAGATTACAGGGGAGTTCAATTTTCTTCCTTTGGTTTATTCATGCATTCTGCTTTATAGGAAACACTTTCGGATTTAAGAAACACAGAACAAAAAGTTTTAAGCAATTGTAGAACATCCAGGCCTGCTGGTGCTGGAAATCCCAGGATCCAGTGGGACCCAGCACGGGTAGGGGAGAGGACCTGAGGATGTGCCACCGACCGAGTCCTTCCTTGGGTTGGTCCTCACCCCGCAATCTCATGGCTAAGACCCCGAAGGCTCAGAGACATTAAGTAAACTGCCCAAGGTCACAAAGGAGTGAGCAAGAAGTCCAGCTCTCCCTCCACCACCCAGTCCACACCACAGGCTGTGAACCACCCCCTCGATTCAGTGAAAGCCCTGAACGGCGTCGGGTGCTCTCGCAGGCCCTGAAATAGAGTTGTATTGCTACATAAGATACCCAGGGGACACAGCAGGCCGGGAGCCAATTCTAGATGGCTGCTGCCAGCCACAGAGTCAGGGAAGCCTCTGGCTGCCTCTGAAACATGAGAAGCAGGACAGGAGGCCCCTTGGGAAGGCACCAGGCGAGGGTCTTGGCAGCTCTATGGGCAAGAGGGGCCCAGGCCAGGTGGGGCAGCAACCCAAGTGTACAGATGAGAGAGTCGCAGAGCAAACAGGCCACTCTGGGCCACGGCTCCTTCCAGTGGGGTGTGGGAGCACCAGGGAGAGAGTTGGTCTCACGGACACAAGCCGCAGCCTGATCCCCAACTGCAGGTGTCCCAAAGAAGAGGGGCCTGGCAAGGCATCTCCTAGTTGTGGATGCTCTCCTCCTGAGCACCAGCCCAGAGGCAGTGCTGCGCCCAGCATGGGGCCAGGAGGAATGGATCCTGCCTGTAGACAGGGATAGGCAGGAGACAGGATCTAAGCCTCCCAGCAGACCCCACCCCAGAGCCAAGACCCCCAGCCTCCGCAAAACTAAGGAGCCCTCACCAGCCCCATAGCTGATAGGGGCTAAACAGGAAGTGACAGAGGCCTGGGGCTCTCCAGAGGCAAGCACCGACCCAGCCCATGACAGGGAGCCAGGTCTGTGTGTGTGATGTGAAATCCATTGGCAGTCCCCCGCTGATAGGTCTTTGGCTGCATTCCCTCTAGGTAGCTGTGAAGGGAAATGGCCTGACAGGATGGAAGACAATGGGAGGGCATCCCCAGTGGTCCAGGAGGGCCTGGGTCCCTCACCCTCTGACTGCAGAACTCCCAAACTAAAGATACAGAGAACACTTGGGGGAGGAAAGGGTAGTGGGACAGCACACTTCACGGTGGGCTGCACAGCATGGCCAAGAGCAGTGCAGAACAGCCACCACCCTGATCTGGACACCTGGTGAGCCAGAGGTCACAGCACCCACCAGTGTCTCTTGGGTCCAGAAGCCTGTCCCTGCCCTCGGGGAGCTCCCTGGATGGTTCTTAACCTGGGCTCCTTAAACCGGGAGAAGAGAACACACCAACTTCATGTTCACTAACTGCGAACTGAAAGTGGGCATTTCCTTCAACCCTGGGTAGGGGCAGCAAGCCACAGCAGAATTAGCAGCACCTGTGCCCCTCACAACAGGAAATCATGGGCATTTGAGTCTCTTCCCACTGCTGTCGCCGATGAGACCAAACAGTGTTTACACCCAGCACAACTTAAATTGTAGAGGTTGTGAGATGCACTCCTAGGTCTTGTGATTTAATGGATTAATAAAAAAGTACATGAAAAACTTGTACGTGGGCTGGCCCAGTGGCGCACTGCTACAGTGCGCTGCTTGGGAAGCGCGGCGGCGCTCCCGCCCGAGGGTTCAGATCCCACATACAGACCGGCCGCTCACTGGCTGAG
>NW_007733038.1:51979-55939 GCF_000696425.1 Galeopterus variegatus | reverse complement strand
GTACGGGCGCGACACTGAGGGTTGCGATCCGTTGCCGGTCACGAAAAAAGACAAAAAGGAAAAAAAAAATTAAAAAAAACTTGTCCATGAATGTTCATAGCAGCATTATTCACAAAAGCTAAAAGGTGGAAACAACCCAATCTATCAGCTGCTGAATGGGTAAAAAAAATTGCGGTACATCCATACAATGGAGTAGTAACTGTCCAGAAAAAGCAACAAAGTTCTGACGCCTGCTGCCCCGTGGATAAACCTTGAAAACATTACGCTGAGTGAAAGAAGCCAGACACAAAAGGGCAAATATTGTGTGATTCCACTTGTATGAAATGTTCAGAAGAGGCAAATTTAGTGGTTTACCTAGGGCTGCGGGGGATGGGGTAATTGGGGTTGATAGCTAAGGGGTCTGGGGTTTCTTTCTGGGTGATGGACATATTCTAAAATTATAGTAATGGTTTTGCCACTCTGTAAAAAGACTAAAGCCATTGAATTTTACACTATAAGTGGGTGAAATATATGCTGTGTGAATTATAACTCAATAAAGCTATTACCAAAAAAAAGAAAAAATGTATGATGACAATAAAAAAAAGCATACATGCTGAGGTATTATAAATATTTTCAATTATTATAGTCTTATCTCAAAAGAATTGGTTCCCTTTGTATTCTACATTGTGCATTAAAAACATTATTTTGATAAGTAGTCCAANATAAAGCTATTACCAAAAAAAAGAAAAAATGTATGATGACAATAAAAAAAAGCATACATGCTGAGGTATTATAAATATTTTCAATTATTATAGTCTTATCTCAAAAGAATTGGTTCCCTTTGTATTCTACATTGTGCATTAAAAACATTATTTTGATAAGGAGTCCAATGGGCCTCACCAAACTGCCAAGCAGGTAAGGACAGGGAAAAGGTGAGGGGAGGCAGGCCAGCAAAGGTGTGCGGGAATACAGCTGTATTAACTGCCATGACAGGGAGGATAGGAAGACTTCCTGGAGGAGAGATGATGAAGAGTTGGTCGGGCAAATGGGGTTCCCAGCATTTCAGGCAAAAGCCCAGACGTCCTCATGGACCCCCACTCTGCCGATGAGCCCACGTGGGCCTGGGCCGTAGGTGCCTCAGCTTCCCCAGCAGTCCTAGCACGCCGTTGACTCATATTAGGTGCTGGTTCCCTCACACACCCTCAGATTGTTTTTAGGTTCAACTATAGCCAAGCCAAACAGTCCCCTCCTAGACCTGTGACAAGGACTGTTTCCATGGGCAGTGCTTACATTTGATGGGAATATATGATCTTTCAGAGCTCTTGTCCCAGGCTCACAGGATGGAAAGGAGGTACAATAACGTGGTTAGAACAAGCAGGAAATGCTGACTGGTCCTGACGGAACTTAATGCTGGTCTGGGGTCTGTGCTTCACCCTGCAGGTGAAAGGCAGCCACTGGAAGCACTTAAGGGAGGGCATGGCCGGGTGGAGCTGTGTTTCTTTGGGGCGGCTGGATCAGAGAGGAAGAAACGGGAGGCAGGAGCCAGGGAGGAGACCAGGCAGAGGATCTGGAGACAGAGAAGGCAGTGGGGCTGCTGCTCCTCCTGACAACAGCAGCCTGGCTTTCCACTGGGGACTCAGCCTTCCCCAACCAGCTGGCAGAAGTTCTGACATCAGGCTCCACCACTGGAGCCAGGCAGTCATGTGACCAGGCCTGGCCAATCAAAACCCTGTTCCCTGCCCAGCCTCCGTGATTTGCTCAAAGCTTGGCACATGAGCCAGCCTGAGCCAATGAGCAGCAGCCTCAGGACTCTCGCTGAAACTCTAGGGGAAAGTCATGCCTCTCTCCACTGGGGTGGCCCTGGTTGGCCCCAGGTGAGCCAGGTGGCACCAGGTGAGCTGCTGAGGCCAGCCCACAAGGAAGGAGGCACAGCTGAAACAGGACAGGAGGCCTGAGCAGCTGGCCCAGGAGCCATGTAGTCCCTCTTTGGCCCTAGCCGGTTTGCACTGGGTTTTCTGTCACTTGCAGTCACAGAAGTCTGGACCTTGGGATGGCCTGAGGGGAGGGATAAGACACCAGCTGCACAGGTGGTAAAAGGACAAGCACGAGGCCCCAGCATCCTCTCAGTCACACCCTCCAGATTAACAGCCAAAGAAGAAAATACAGGACAGGCTCTCCCCATCTGGGAGAGGAAGGGACATTGCTCCCCCTTCCCTGGCCAGCGGCTCTGGACAACTCTGCACCCACAGGCTGCTCCTCCATCCTGCATAGTGCACTCGCTGTACAAGCCTGCGTTTCTTTTCTCAGAGCCTGCCAACCAACAAGACTCTATTCTCTCATTCCAGACTGGAATCTTTTCCACATCCTGACTAATTGTGTTCAGGTGGGGAGGATGTGGTGGAAGAAATGGGGTGTGTGTTCATGTGTGTGTGTGTGTGTGTGTGTGTGTGTGCGTGTGTGTGTGTGCGCGTGCACACGCGCATGTCTATCCCCCAGATCTGGAAGCTGCCCCAGGAATGCTGCATTGGCAGGAAAGGATAGAGGACCCTTGGCCTAAGCCTTGTCCTGAGGGGCTCTGGGTGATGTCAGCGGCTCTTGGCCTCTTCCAGTAAACATCTGTTCTCCTTATTCTGACCCAGGAATTCCATTTCAGAACAGTCACGGACTCATCTGGCAACATATCCCAGGCAGTTATGGCCTAGGGCAGACAGGACATCCTATGCTGAGCCTGTGCCCCCTCCCCCAGTCCTGCCTCCCCACTCCCCACACTCACCCCAAGCCTAGCCCACAAAGCACTCAACAGTGATTAGTATCTGCACTGTACTTCGTACGTTTCCAAGTACTTTCACACTTTGGTTCCTCCTAACAGTGCCATGAGGAAAATATTACCTCGTAGTAACAAGGGTTATTTGCTACTAAGTGCCAGCCACGGGCTTTACTTCACTGAATCCTCACAATAACCCACCAGAGTAGTTACACAGGAGACTCGGCCAATGAGGGAAGAAGTCAGAATCAAGCACACTCGATGGAGCAAGGCCACGTCTGACATCAGTGCATAGAGCCCTGCATAGAGCTGATAGTCCATAAACTGAAATCACGGGAGAGACGGAGGCAGGAGAAACGACCCGCTCCAAAGCCCACGCAGCACCGGCTCAACAAGAGAAAATCTCAGGTGCCTACGCAGGGACGACTACGCAAGAGATGAATGCAAGTGAAATAGACCCTGGTAATTATAGGGAGCAGTGGAGACTGCAGTACCTGGAACTGTGCGGCCCCTCTACATACTCTGTCCCTGCTCAATTCCAGCCCTTGGGAACACAGGCTTAGCAGATATCCCATGTTCTCAAGAGAAACTGGAAATCTGGAGCCTTGTGAGAAATTTGTCAAACAGTGGGAAGGCCAAACAAAACTCATCTGTGGGTGGACAGGGCACACGGCCCGCTGGTTTGCAAACCCCGCCCCGCACAATGAGAACACTGAAATCCAGAAAATTATTTCACTGGTAAAGGGCAAGGCAGGGACTCAAACAGGGCTGCTAAGTCCAAATTCATGCAGTTTCCACTTACACAACTGGATCTACTTGTCAGCCTTCTCTTGAAAGTGTCTCACTGAACCACAACTCCAGAGGAAATTCAGGACAGTCTTTCAAAGGCAGCAATTTTCCTGCCAGCCCTGCAAACAATCCTGTGCACACCCAGGTACACTGCCCCCTGGTTACAGGGGACATCTAACAGACCACACAGGGCTGAGAGAGGCTCCCTGACCTAAAGGGGAGCTCATTCAGTGCCACTCGTCCCCCTCCAAACCACAGCACAGGAGTGTCCAGTGTTCAAAGCTCTACTTGAGGGCTGGCCCGGTGGCGCACTGCTACAGTGCACCGCTTGGGAAGCGCGGAGGCGCTCCCACCAAGGGTTCGGATCCCACATACGGACCGGTTCCCGCTCACTGGCTGAGCGAGGCGCGGGGGCAACACCGAGGGTT
>NW_007733038.1:48099-51547 GCF_000696425.1 Galeopterus variegatus | reverse complement strand
GACACGGAAAAAGACAAAAAAAAAAAAGCTCTACTTGATACAACAGACCAGGGAAAGATAAGCCATATTACCGTGGGTAAATGAACATGGGAGATCTACCTAGGTAAAATTTGTCCAATTTGGGTCTACCACCAACAGCATTCACAGAAAGAGAATCAGGCAGGCCCTGGTTCTCGACTCCCTTACACAGTGGGCTAGATGAGCCGAATACATGGTTGTAGCTCCATAAAAAATTACTAAAATTTGATTTTATACTCCAACCAACATAGTAAGACATAAAATGAATAAACATTGAAAAAGAGGCAAAAATATTGCGAATTGCAAGAGATGACTGTATGCTTAGAAAATTCCCCTAAAAAAATCCACAAAAAAAGGAAAAAAATAATAAGGAAGTTCATAGAAAGGTCTAGATGCAAAATAAATATAGATGCTTGTATATTTCAGAATGCAAACATGGGAAACAGCCAAGCAAGAGATTTATTTTAAAAGGATGTTTTGTAATTATGTGAGTTTCGCATTCGTGCCACGATAGTAAAAGACTGATTTGCTGAAACACAAGAGAAGATGGGAGCAAAGGATGAGAGGCAGGGAGCGGGGGCGGGCCGCAAGGACAGCAATGATGCCGCTTGGGGTTGCCAGGTCAACAAGTGTCGTCAAGTGCTTAGCTGCAGTTCTGCAAATGCATATGTAATTTGTACTAATGTGCCATTTCTAACTGTTTGCTCATTGGGAATGAAGATGTCTGAACTCTGAGAATATCATTAATCTGAAACAAGCAGGTCCCAGGTAATCTGAGTAAATGGCCATACACTGTATTATAAATTAAAAGTGTTCCTAGATATCTATAATAACTTGCTGTAAAATACAATGGAAAAAAATCCTATTTACAATGGCAATAAAATTCTAAAACTTTTAGTAATAAACTTACTGGGATATCTAGGACATTTGAGTCAATGTTCTTTTTTCCCTGAGAAAATTAAATATGAAATTGTCATTCACCTGTTCAGCAAAGATTTGCTGAGGCCCTGCTGCACACTGGGAACTATTTTAGGCATACAATATCAACCAAAATATAGATCCTCCTATGATATCGTTTAAGATTGTAAGAAAAGAAACCCAAAGTCCATTTAGAAAATGGACAAAAACAACCAAAATATTTTTTAAAAGTCATGATGGTGATACTTGCCCTATCAGATATCAGAACAGATTGTTAAAGCAACAGTAATTAAAGCACCGAGGACTGGTGCAAAAAGAAAAACATAAAGGCCGGAAATAATCCAGATCACCTCCATGAACTTCATAGATGATGGAATCAAAGTCATGAGGAAAAGGTGAATTAATAAATGAATGGTGTCAAAACAACAGAGTGGCAATTTAGAAAAAACAAATACTTAAAACCAACACCCTATACAGTATAGGAAACATATTTAACTTGAATTAAGAGTTAAATATTTAAATTGAACTATTAATTTGAGTTAAATATTTAAAACTCAAGTCAGAAAGAAAAAAAAAAAAACCATGTAATGGAGTATTTTTTTGAAAGGCTGATTATTTTACAGCCTGAGTGAAGAGAAGAAATCAGCAGAGTGGTCCGGCAGCGCCTGGCAGAAGAAATGAAGCCAGCAAGGCAGAATAAACAGGGAGGCTCTGCAGATATAAATGCACCCAAGGTGACAGAGGGTTAACAACTAGCCCTAAGGAAGACCAATCAGATTCAGAGGAGGAAAGTTGGGGGAAAGCAACCACCAGTCATCAAAGAAATAAAAATTTCAATAACAGGGTTGCCCTGACATCCACATAATTAACCAAAAGCTATACCCAGGACTGAGGGTCCCAGGCCAGCCCAACCCCAGTGGCCTCCTTGCAGGCCCGGGAAGCCAGGTCCACAAGAAACCAGGTGGCAGCTGGAGGCTGGCTGGGGGAAGGCTGTGAGGACCCTGCATCCCAGCAGCCAATCAGGATAGGCTGACAAGGAAACAGAGTTGGCCTACGGTCTGCCCACCCCAGTCCTGGGGCATCCACGCCAGCCACCAGAGGCCACAAAGTGACTGCAGCTAATGCTGCCCCAGCCAGAGCCACCCTCAAAGGCCTGCAGCCTCCCTGCAATGGCCCCTTGCTTTGGTTCTTATGCGCAAGTCCTGAGGACACAGGAGCTCCTCAAAGAGAAGAAGGCAGCAACTCTGGTGACCTTGATGAGGTGGGCAGACACCTGGCACACCTTTCCCCTCCTCTGGGATTGGCCACCCTCCAATTCATCCACTGCCAGATACTAAGCAAAGCCTGGCCTCATTCACCCCTTGCCAGGTGCCCTTGTACAGGACACCGCCTGCACAATCTTCAATGGCAGCTGGGGCAGAGAACAGCCTAGTCAGACCAACCTCTCCGTGAGGATACAGCCATTGAGGGTCAGGGCACCTTGACAGGAAAGACAGTACCCAAAGGCCAAGCCACCCTATGAAGTGGGGACTACTCTGGCAGGGCAAGGGTGAGGCCTTGACCTTGTTTGCTGGGAAATGCACCAAGAACTCAGCAGCAGGCCAAGGAGAGGAGAAGGAAACCCCTCCGTAGCAATTAACCCTGCTTGTGTGGGTGCTGGGGGGTCACACATGCCTCTGGGGAAGGTGAGGGTTTTATCTGGAGATCCAGTTGCAGCAGAAAGATCCCAGGCTCTGGGTTCTGTGTGGCCTGGGGTGGGTCACTCCCCCTCTCTAAGCCCTCATTTCCTCCCAGCACAGTGTGATGACCCCTCGCTGGTTCCCAGAGTGTGCCTGTTGGCAGCGGGGGCTTCTGGGTGATGTCACAGAGGTGATGTGTGAATAGGGAGGTGCGGGCACAGGCCCCAGCCAAGAATGGTCCTTCAGGAGTCCTGACTGATGAGGGACTCTGGGAAAGAAGGCAGGACAAGGAGAGGGCTGAAGGGGGGAGGGGGCAGGGCGAGGGAAAGAAAGGCAGAGAAAGCAAGGGAAAGAAGTGGGAGGGGTCCCCGAGCCAGGACCTGGGCTACCCTACCCTCACCCCCACCCTTGAGCATCGTCTCTGTAGCTGTATTTCGAGGCTATTCTGGAAACACAGGCCTTCTGTCTGTCAGCGGGGGCTGGGCCCTGGCCTGGGACCTCCGCCTTCTCTCCCAGAGCCCCCAGGCTGTGTGCTGGGGCTATCGGATCTGTTTTCACTCACAGCACTTCTGACACCCAATGTGTGGCTTTTTTCCTCACACCAACCCATTCTCCAACTCTCCGGACACCAGCTCGGTGTCCTACACTGAATTCAATCCTGACGCTAACTACCCAGGGTTAGCACAGACCTCACAGGTTAAGGTCTCTGTCCCACAGACTGCACCACTTCAGGCGCCAGTCCCAAGTCCTCGCCTCCCATACTTGCGACCAAGCGGCCATAAATCACGGAGTTCCCAGGACTCCCTCCCCACGTTTGACAGCTTGCTCCCAGG
>NW_007733038.1:45947-47258 GCF_000696425.1 Galeopterus variegatus | reverse complement strand
GCGGCCATAAATCACGGAGTTCCCAGGACTCCCTCCCCACGTTTGACAGCTTGCTCCCAGGGTTCAGAGAACTCAGGAAGTCACTCTCCTTACTATTACTGATTTACTGTAAGGGATACAACTCAGGAACAGCCAAATGGAAGGCATGGGAAGGGGGTGTCCAAGCAGCGCCTCCTTGTCTTCTCCACCCCGAAAGCTCGTGGAACCGTAGCTGAGGGACGTTAGGGATGTTCTGTTACTCCCCTCCCCAGAGGTTGGGGAGGGTGGGGCTGAAAGTTCCAACCCTCTAGTCACGCCTTGGTCTTTCTCGGCACCAACCCCATCCAGAAGCTGTCCAGGGGCCCCCAGCCAGCAGTCATCTCATTAGCTCATAAAAAGACACTCATCACTCCAGGGATTCCAAGGGTCTCAGAAGCTCTTGCATCAGGAACCTGGGGACTAAGACCAAATATTACAATAAAAGATGCTCCTATCGCCCCTTATCACTCAGGAAATTATGAGGGTTTTAGGAACTTTGAGCCGGGAACCAGGGATGAAGAACAAATGTGTGTTTATTACATCATGCTATCACAGGGTCTCAGACAAGACACCCCAGCCGTGACAGACCCATGCTGCTCAAAGGCCCCAGCCTCAGCTCAGGGCTGCTGAGCTCAGACCAGTGGCCAGTGGCCAACCTAGGGGCAGGGAGGGAAGGAGAGGAGGGGGCTGGGAGCTTCACCGGGCCTGGGGCCTGGCTGTGGGGCACTGGGGAACACCAAGGAGGATGTCCACACCTGCTACCACCCTGCCCTGACCAGGTCTGCAGGGTCAGTGCCCAAAGTCCCCTGAGTTCCAGATACTGTCCTGGAAGTCCACACCCTCTTCTCCTGTCCACTTCCCTGTAAGGAAGGACCCCTCACCACAGTGGGTGGCCTTTGGGACAGCCATGCAAGGGGGCTTCCCTCTCTCTGCCAGGGATCCAAATCTCCAGATAAGGACCCAAGAGCAGAGAGGGTCAGCAGCCAACACCCCAATGGCAGCTTCCCAGACCCTAGGCCTCCAGCAGGCCCGACCGTCCTGACTGGCCATCACTTCCTCCTACTCCAATCCTCCCGTGACATTCCTCTTCACTCAAGCCAGCCAGCCTTGCTCCCCTCCGCTCCCTCACTGACACATGCCCCCCTCCCCGTGAGGCATGTGGTGTGGTGACTGGGGAAACAGAGGGTCACAGGCCAGCAAAAGCGAAGCCAGGTCCCACCCAGTTCTGTGAGTCCTCACACGTTTCAGTGGGCGCCCATCCTGCTGTGCGTAAGACTCTTCTGTGTGGCTTTC
>NW_007733038.1:44543-45659 GCF_000696425.1 Galeopterus variegatus | reverse complement strand
TCCTCACACGTTTCAGTGGGCGCCCATCCTGCTGTGCGTAAGACTCTTCTGTGTGGCTTTCAAGAACTATAGACCCCAGGTCCCACCCAGACCTGATGGATGAGAATCTCTCAGGGTGGGGTCTGGGCACAGACGTTGTTCAGAGCTCCCCAAATTCCATGCCTGTCAGTGGGCAGGAATGGAAAACTGTATTCTCTGCAGGACAGCCCACAGATTTCTTCTAAGGAGGAAAGTGTCCAGAAAAATATCTTCTAGAAGCACATGGGATAAAAGGTAACAGTGGCCAGTACCAACACCTCAGAGGGGAGGGCAAAGTCTTGTATAAGACACAAAAGGAGGATTGAAGGGGTTTTCTCCGGAGAAACTGGAGAGAGGGAGGGAGACACCACTGGGTGGAAGAGAACCCGGCAAAGCAAGGTGGAAATCGCCCCCTCTCCCTTGGCCTGAAGGGCTTTCCAAGAACTGGACCCCGTTCCTCTGGAAGCCACCTGCATGGCCGGGAGAGGCAATCTCCTCCACCTTCTTCAAAGCTGCCCACACCCCACACATGCTTCCCATGAGTGCGTTCTGACAGCCGGAAATGGGGACCGGGTTTCATTTCTGGGCCAGCAAAGTGGGCGAGTGAGGAGAGTCAGCAGCAGCCCTGAGGCTGCAAACACAAGCCCCCAGAACTGCACCGCCTCTGGCTTCATGCATGTGTGTGTTTGCGGGTAGGGGGGGCGTACGGTGTTAAGACATTTTATCTAGATTTCAGCTCTGTTGCTGATAAAAATGGGATCTTAGAACACTAGAATTCAGAGGATATTGCCATCACATGAAATCCATCTTAATCCACAATCAAACATTATATTAAGCAGAGAAATGCCGGGGGCGTTCCCATTAAAGCCAGGCACAGGGGAGGATGCACGTAGCCACTACTGTTACTTAACATCACCCTGAAGGTTCTAGAAGGTGCAGATTGGAAATAAGGACCCAAAATTATCATCATTTACAGAGAGTACAACAGTATACCTAGAAAACTCAAGGGAATCCACAAAGATCTATTAGAATTAACAAGTACAATCAAACCACTTGATAAAAGATAATTATATAAAAATCAATAGCCTTCCTGTATAC
>NW_007733038.1:41614-44141 GCF_000696425.1 Galeopterus variegatus | reverse complement strand
AGTACAATCAAACCACTTGATAAAAGATAATTATATAAAAATCAATAGCCTTCCTGTATACCACTGATAATTCATAAAGGCAGAAAGAAAAAAAAATTCCTTGAAACACCCTGATTTTAAAAAGTGGGTGACCTGTATAAAAAACATATAATACTTTACCAATTAACATCAATGCAGAATTAAATAAATCGAAAAATATACCATGTTCTTGATAAATACTGTAAATTCTGTCAATTCCTCCTTTAAGTTTCTAAGTTTAATATACTGTCAATTAAATTCACAAGAGATTTGTGAGTCTGACAAAACAATTCTAAAATTCATTTGAAAGAATAAACAGATGTGACCAGCCAAGGAAATTTTGCAAAAGAATAACAGCAAAGGGAAAAGTATCCAGCCAGATGCTCCCAAGCAGCAGAGTCCAAAAGAAATATAATGCCAGCTTCATATGTAACCACGTTTAAAAATAATAATAAAAAGACACAGGTGAAATTGATTTCATCAATATATTTTATTTAACCCAATATATCCAAAATATTATCATTCCAACCTATAATCAAAACTTTAAAATTATCTATTAAATATTTTGCAATCTTTTTCTTTTTTTTGCACTGTCTTTGAAATCCAGGTTGTGTTTTACACTTTGCACACCTCTCAATTCAGATCAGCCACATTTCAAGGGCTCAACAGTCTCACGTGGCTTTTAACTACCGTATGAGACAGCATGGCTTCCAAGTATCTAATATTCCAGATATCAGAGCATTCGAGCTCATGTAATAAACCCAGTTTAGTACTGGTACAAGAAAAGACTGACAGAAAAATAGAAACTTGACTGCTTAACCTGAGGTTTCATTTGCAACCAGCCAGAGATGGTATGTGGAATAACCCATAAAGGAAAGAAAAAAAAAAAATATATATATATATATACACACACACACTAATATGTTCACAGCTCTTGAGCCGCTTTTTATCGTACCTCCAGAAGCTCTGTCCCAATCAGACTGGCCACTCCTGAGCCTTAGATAAACCTTGCATGAAACACAAATATACCTTATTTTCCATGTGGTCCCAATCCCTGCTTCCAAGGAAGAAATACCCAAGTTCAAAGATGAATCCTTGAAAAATCTGCTCATACGGCTGGAGAGGACTGGTCCCCCCCAGCACAAACAGCCCTGCCTCTCCCCAGCATGGCATTTGCGTGCCGGCTGTCAGACAGGGCCTCGAAATTGTTTGTTCCATCATCATCATCACCATTATCATCATCGAACCACATTTTCGGACTCTTAAGACAAACATTTTTCACTTTTACCAACAGCGAACTCAGGATGAAATTGGTGGGTTTTATCACTACAGGATGGTTGCACTGCTTGGCACGTGCTGACTCAGCTGTGGCATTTCACACTGCCATCGTGTCACTTGAGGTGTGTGTGTCGAGACCCTTGCCACTCAAAATGTATTTAAAAAGTCACACGGTGATGGCAAAAAGTTATGGTGTCCACAGAAAGGCATGGAGATAGCAGAGCATAGCTGGGGATCAGTGAGGCACATGCATATCCCTGGAGAAATGACCACTACACTCCATCCTTCAGCAAAGATAGGAAGACACGCAGAATTGCACAAAACTGGGCTACATTTGCTCACTGTGAGATGTGCAAAATGACAGCCAGGCAGGAGAAATGGCCCACTCGTTGGTGAGAGGAGGCCAATGAGAGCAGCAAGGGGCTGCAGTGGCCGTCTACACCCAGAGGGCACTGTGTATAAGGTTCCATGTTGCAGTTTAAATGGGAGTGTCTCCTCTTGCTCAGTGGTATATAAAGTAATGGTGTGTCCTGTAATTGATGGCACCTCAGATCCAATGAAATGCAGAAACAGCCAGTGTTTCCCAAACCCCAGTGCTAAATGCTCGCCGTGCACCCCTTCTTCCAGTGCCCAGTGAGGTGAGGGTTGGCAAAATCCCCCTTTTGCAATCTAAGGAACTGAGGTTTACAGTGTGGTGGCCTGGTCCAGCTGCACAGCTGTGCGGAGAAAAGCAAACCATATGACCCACAGCAGCTTCCAGCCCACACTAAGCTCGCTGCTTCCTGGTGTTACCCACTGAAATGCGAGGGTGGGGTGGGGGCATCACAGAGCCTCTTGGCAGTGCCCAGGCCTTGATCCTGGACACCAGGGCTTCCTTTGCCTCAGTGCGGAAGCTGTGTGCCCCACTCCGCAGGCCCTGGGGTCAACATGCAGGCTAATTGAAATTCATGGATGAGCCCAAGGAGCCGGCTCCAGGCTCAGTAATAACTTCTCCATATTAATGGCAGCACTGCAGACCTGGTGGACAGCTGACATTTAATATGAAACATATGCAGCAGAGCGAAAGGTTCCTACCTGGGCCCTCTCATTCCAGAGCACTCGCCAGTGGGCAGGAGCCAAGATTTGAGGGACTGTGGTTTTCCCCTCCCCTCAGTACCTCCACCCCACCTCAGGCCCCTCCCCTACAGGAAACCCTGCCAAGAATACACACATGCGTACACACACACTCACA
>NW_007733038.1:37719-40928 GCF_000696425.1 Galeopterus variegatus | reverse complement strand
AGGCCCCTCCCCTACAGGAAACCCTGCCAAGAATACACACATGCGTACACACACACTCACACGGACACGCTCATTCAAGTGTGCATACATACACCCCTACAGATGCCCACATGCACATGCATACCCACGCTCACACACACACACACACACACACTCACTCAGATGCACGTCACATGCAGACAGACTCATATGCACACACTCATACAGATGTGCATGCACACATGCACACTCCTACAGATAATACATGCAGGCACACACATACACACACTTCCACACACACTCCCCACGCATAAGCACACAAGCATGCACACACATTCACATACAGCCAGAAGCCTGCTGTATTCTGGCAGCAACACAGGGACCCCCAAGGCTGCCCAAGCCAGAGAGGGAGGTGGAGGTAACAAAGGACATGTCTGCCTGTCCACACAGACCCAGGGTCTCAGGAGGGGGTCCCATTCGCACTTGCCCCTATGGATCTTTAGAGAGTGGAGAAACCTAAGCCACAGCTCAGGCCACCATGAAGTAAAGCCAGCCTTGATGCTAAGTGGATGTCCCTTAGGGTCCTGAGGCATGTCCCTGGGGCTCAGGGCCGATGAGTTCCCTGCTGACTCCTCTGGTCACACTAGCTGCAGGACTTGTGATCCTGGCCTTCTCCACCTACAGGTGACTCCCAATGAGGCCTTCCTTTACTCACTCACTCATCACTCACTAAGTGCTGGGGACAGGGCGGCCAGGTCTAGCTGTTGAGAAGGAGGAACCTGAAACCTGCCAACACCTGAATGAGAAGCATCATTACACTTAGCAACCAATGCCAGAAACACATACATGGCCACACAATGAAGTGCAGGGCGGGGGCAGCAACTTGACCGAGGAAAGCCCAGGAAGAGCTGGGCTCCCTAAGCGCAGGCTCAGAAAGGAGTGACTGACCATGGCCTTCATGTTGGACAGGTGGCTGGTTCCACTGTGCCCCTCCCTCAAGGCTTCCAAGGACAGAGACCACCCCACACAGAGAGAGCCCCATAGATCTGAGTATCTCCCCAAGCCTCAGTATCCTCATCTGTAAAACAGGAATGACAATGGCTGGCTCAGAGAAATAGTGCAGGGACTGGGTATGATGCCCCAAGCAGAGGCAGATGGTGTAAATGCTGATCCTCAGACCCCCTCCTAAGGCTGACGACCTCCTCCCGAGGGACAGCGCCACAGCTGCTGGGGTTTCTGAAGTGTCTCCTGTACAGTACCCTCAGCTCAGGCCAAGCCGTGGGGGGACAGGAATGCTCCATCTTCCCAGGGGTGGACACTGAGGTGGACACTGGTGGTCTGCCTCCCAGCAGCCGTTGCTCCTGCCATTACTACTCCAGGCGACGGGCTGAGCATGTGACTCGGGCCAGAGCCAATCAGCATATTGTACTGCTAGGCCACGGTGCCTAGTTATGGAAAAGTCCCATGACCTAAGCCAGCCCAATCAGAATGACATTTAGCACCACATACTGCACATAGGTATTGATAGTCAACACTGTACCCACAGATAGGTACAACCATCTGTCTCAATAAAAAAAAAAAAAAAAAAAACTAGAAAATGGAGTCTCCAGAAAATAGCCTCCTTCCCTTTTTCACCAAGCTGTCCCTGGGGGCGTGTGAGGGGTGTGGGAGCAGTTACAGCCACTGGTCCTTCAGGGAACACAGTTGCACAGGACAGGAAGAACTGCACAAGTGGGCTTCAAGAGATACCCATAAATTACCCCTACCCAACCCCATGAGTCCTCAGATGCCATTGGCCGAAGCCAGATAAGTCTGGGTTATGGATCATGGATGCCCCTACGGCATTGAGGGGCCACCATGAGGCGAGCAGGGGGCCCATACTCTGCCACATTAAGCAGAAATCCCCAGCACCATTGGAGGAAGAGCACCTAGGGAAGCCCTTTCCCTCCCACCAAACAGCCCCAGTGAGAAGTGATGGTGAGAAGTGGCAGTTGTAGATGCTGCAGAAGGGGGCATGGGGGTGCCTGTGGTGAAGAAAGGCCGAATTCTCATCAAGTTCCCCAGGGCAGGACAGCCCCTGCCTGCCGAGTTGCCCCTGCAGGGAGCTCAGGCCTAGCCAACGACCCTGCTGCCAGCCCGGTCCTAACACTTCTACATCTGCCTGTCAGGTGATCTCGGACCCACACAGCGTCTTCACACTGAACTTGTTTGCCTGCACGATGTCAACAGAATCGGAAACACGGCACAGAAATGCAGCTTCTTTGAAGAAACATGGGAGGGTCTGGCAGCAAGGAACCCAGGCTCCCAAAGCGGTGCAATCTATCAAGGGAGATAGGGCACAGGCTTGCCAGGGTCCCCATCTCTCCCTGTCTTCTCACATGTGTCTGATTCCACCTGGCCCCTAAGGCACCTGAATTTGCAACTCCAGCTTTGGAGTTGCCTGGAAGGGCCCTAGAAATGGCTGACTATAGCCACTTCCTACCTGAACAAAATGAAGCTCAGCAGGAGGGAGGAGATGGTTTGTCCAACACTTCCCCATAGGCATGGGGGAAGGGGCTTTCCTTTCCTACTTAGTTTGATTTAAACCAGGGGATCTGAACTAAGGTTTCATGAACCCTAAGTGGGGGAAGTCAGGAAAACCCCTAGAAACCTCATGTTTGCACAAGTGCTTTCATGTGGGAAGATGCAGAAATTTTGGCCATTCTCCAAGGGGGCCTGCCCCATGGAATGTAGACACCCTGGGGTTGGCAGCAGAGCAGACCAGGTAGGAAAGGTGGGCCAGCCCTGGATGCTGGGGGCACAGGGTCTCCAGGGCAAGTCCCACACACTTCCCTGCACCAGCTTCTGGCCCCGACTTCCTGGGCACTGTCATTTCACAGCTCCCAGTAGGACTCCACCCAGACTGGAGCTGGGACCTGAGGATGTAGCCAGGGACACCCATGCTATAAATCACCAAGAAGCACGAGTGCAACATGGCGTGTGTATATCTAGAGTGGCTTCCTGGATGAAGTGCCACTTGGCTGAGACCTACAGAGTAAGGCAGATAAGTGGGAGGGGATAAGAGTGGTCCAGGCAAAGGCACAGCCTGTGCAAAGGCCCTGAGTGGCCGGTGTTGGAGGAATTAAAAGTTCAGTGTAGCGGGCCGGCTCAGTGGTGCACTGGAGAGTGCCGCGGAGGCGCTCCCGCCGAGGGTTCGGATCCCATGTGGAGACCGGTTCCCGCTCACTGGC
>NW_007733038.1:31906-37505 GCF_000696425.1 Galeopterus variegatus | reverse complement strand
GATGCTGGGGGCACAGGGTCTCCAGGGCAAGTCCCACACACTTCCCTGCACCAGCTTCTGGCCCCGACTTCCTGGGCACTGTCATTTCACAGCTCCCAGTAGGACTCCACCCAGACTGGAGCTGGGACCTGAGGATGTAGCCAGGGACACCCATGCTATAAATCACCAAGAAGCACGAGTGCAACATGGCATGTGTATATCTAGAGTGGCTTCCTGGATGAAGTGCCACTTGGCTGAGACCTACAGAGTAAGGCAGATAAGTGGGAGGGGATAAGAGTGGTCCAGGCAAAGGCACAGCCTGTGCAAAGGCCCTGAGTGGCCGGTGTTGGAGGAATTAAAAGTTCAGTGTAGCTGGAGTGCAGGCACAAGGGAGACACAGTGACAGATGAGGCCAGAGGTCCCCGGGCCAGGTCATGGGGGATGTGGGGGGCTTGAATGCCAGGCCAGGCCAGTGGGTTTGTACTTTTTTAATACAATAAGACCAATAAGAGCCACTAAAAGGTCTTAAGCAAAGAAGTGACATGATTTGATGTGTGGTTTATAAAAATCACTCTGGCTGCTGTTTAGAGAAAGGGCTGCTCGGGAGAGAACAGTTAGGAGTAACTGAGGAGCACAGAAGCAAATGACTGGGCTTGGAGGCAGGTGGTGGAGAGATGGGACCTGGGATGAAGTCTGCAGATCTCTAGGACGGTGGCTGGCAGGGTGTGGGGATCCTGGGATTCCCGCCCAGGGGAAGGGTGGGGTCTGAAGGAGCACGGGGAGAGCCATGTTCCACTTTAGGAGTACGAGGCTGTCCCAGGGAGGAATCCTGGAGGCAGCTGGGCAAACAAGTCTGGAGCCCAGGAGGAGATGTGAGCTGCACACGGGGCCTGGGCCTGAGTGGAGAGTGGCAGAACCATTTTCATCTGCCCTATACACTCGTCCTGCCCCTCACTTGTATGACAGACCCCTCTCCATTCCAGAGTTTGGGGGTCTGACCCTCACCCTCAACACCAAAGGTGGGCAAGAGACTCGTGCCAGGCCCACATCACAGTGACTGGTTTAAAGATGGGCCTGTAGGGCCCAAGCAGGGCCAATCAGATCCCTCCCCAGGACTCTGGCAGGTATCCTGCAGAAAGGAGTGCTTTCCATTTCGCAGGGATTGCCCCCTCAGAAGACAAGTCAGGCCTGGAGCTGCTGGCAGCCCCCACCTGTGGGGGCCATTTTGAAATGAACACAGAGAGTGGCAGAGCTGAGAGACAGAGAGCATGTTCTGAGCCCCTGGATCCAGCCGTGCCTGAAGCTCACATGCCTCAGGATCCCCAGATAACTGGGTCCATAATGTCCCTTGTTTGTTTCATCCAATGTGAACCGGTTTTCTGTCACTAAAACTGAGTGAATCTTAGGAAAGTAATAGGCTGTGGAGGAGGCTGAGACCACTAAGGTGGCTGTGTGGATTGCTAACACCAGGAGCCAAGCAGGTGCTTGTGCTCTGACCTGAGGACCCCGACACCTAAGGAACCCGGGAATTCCTGAAGCCCTTCTTTGGTGTTCCTGACACTCTCTCATTGCTCTCCAGGCAGTTCCAATGCAGGGTGGCAGGAAGGAAGACTCTATGAGGAGCAGCTGCAAATCCCAGGCCCCCTCACTCCCCAGCCTACAACCCCACAGTCCACCCGTACCTGCCTGCCCCACTCTAGCACCTGAGCTAGCGGGAGATCAGCACGTAGCCTTGAAGGCAGCAGCCCTATTGGAAAATGAAACTCATCTCAGTCTTTTAGGCCAGTTTATGACTTCTCTCTGTGGCCTTTAGTGACTCTCAATGCCCAATAAGATTGGACAGAGCAGATGCCTGGCCAGGATGGCAGCCTAGCTGGGGATCCCCCAGCTCAAGAGATAGCACCTCTGGCTTCCTCCATGAGACCTGGGGCCTCTCTGAATCTTGCCATGAGACCTGGGGCCTCTCTGAATCTTGGCCATAGAAGGGGGAGTCTGCCTCATGGGGTCATGCAGTCTCGATACATCTCTTCTCTCAGGCCCCAGGATTGGACCATGCCTTGGAGGTCAGACCTTTCCCACTGCCCAGCGTGTGGAGGCTTCCACCCTGCCCACCAAGAGATGCCAGGCCAGAGAGGTCTCCAGTGCTGCATTGAGTAGGGAGGAGGAGGTAGGGCAGGGTTCCTTCCGTCCTACTGGAGTCGCCACTGCTCACCTATGAGTAGTCAGGCTACTCGCAAGGAGCTGCAGCCCAGAGAAGGTCACCGATAGTCAGTGAGCCACTCAGCCACTCAGCCACCAGGCCTGGCCCCAGCTCCCACTCATTCATAGTGATGACAGTCAACACCCCCAACTGAGAAGGTCTCCAGGAGTCAAAATAGGAACGATAGGGAATGTTTTAAAGAAATGCAGTTCTTTTTTATTCTTTCTGTTGGCATACAAAAAAAAAGCCAATAAAGTGTAGTGAGCGTGGCCTTAGAATCAGACTGATATGCAATCAAATACTGGCTGCGAAGCTTGAAGCAAGCTATCTCGGCTTTGGCGCCTTGGTTTATTCATCTATAGAATGGGAATGATTTCAGGACATGCTCCACAGGGTGTTGTGGGGATTAAACAAGGCAATGTGGCATAAGGTGCTCAGCAGAGACCCTGGCACAGAGGAGGGACACAGTAAATTGTCACTTATTATTGTTACTTTTTATGCCAACAACTTTTTTATTCGGTTTTTAAATGAGCACACAAAAGTGATGTGAAATTAGCACACCTATCATGTGGCCCAAGAGATATTAGAAGACTCTTCTGTAGCAACGTGATGTGCAAGAACACTTCAGTAAGCATTTTTTTCTCATGCATTTGAAAAGGCGAATTTTAACCCCTCCCTGTGAATATGATGAACAACTTCTGTCTAATCCTAGCTATAAAAGGACGGGATCTCTACATTTATCAGTGTCTCCGGAAATAAGGTGCACATGTCTTATGAAGCATGTCCTTATGTGGCATTTCTTGAGTCTGCACCTCTACCTGATTCCCAGTTTCTGGCAATATTTCTGGCTCTCATGAGAGCATCTGACCCAGCATAGCCACAGTGATAGACAGAACTCAGATAGAATTATCAGAAGAAGATATCAGCCTGGCACTGCAAGGGCCCCTTGAGTCATCACAGAGAGGCTACATCTGAGAACAAAGCCGACACACAGGAAGGTGGAGGCAAGAGGCAGAAAGGGTCTTGGCAGGAGCACCTGGATCCAGCCATGCCTGAAGACTTATCATTATGTGAGATGATAACTTCCTCCTTCTGTTTAAACTAATTTAACTCAAGTTTTCTGTCACTTGTAACTGAACAGATCATGACTGATATAGTGACATAAGAGTCCCCTTGTACAAATAGATTAGGAGAATGCTGTCTATAGTAAACAGAGTTACTTTGGCCTTCCTTGAAAATGGAGAGACACACTCAGATGTCTTCAGGACCAGGCAAGCAGATAAGCATATGTGTATCCCAGGCCAGGAGCAGAACAATAGGCCGGTAGGGGCCTGTGGCTCTTGGAAGAGACATATTTCACCTAAGAGTCTAAATGTAAGTGGTGAGTCCATGGCTGCCTGCTGTAACCCTGCAGGTTCACTCTGTTCCATGGTCTCTCCACACATCTGCCTGGGAGGCTAGTCCCACACGTTCTGCAAAGAAAGGGTTCTGTGGTCCTGTCTGTGGGAAGTGCTGGTTCACAGAGTTCACAAGACTTCTTCATTACAGAACTTCTCAGAGATCCTGATAGACCCCCTTGAATTTCCTAGAGTGAATGCACTTGCAGGGTTTCCCACAATGGTTCATCCACTGAACCCCATTTGCTTAGAGCAACTTGTAGTGCAGTCTTGCAGAACGTTCTTGGAGAAATAGGACTACAGAGTCTTGCTTCTCAAAGGGTGGTCCAAGGACCAGCAGCATCAGCCCGGGAGCTTATTAGAAATGCAAAACCTTGGGGCCGGCCCGGTGGCGCACTGGATAAGTGCGCCGCTTGGGAAGCGCGGCAGCGCTCCCGCCCAAGGGTTCGGATCCCACATACAGACCGGTTCCCGCTCACTGGCTGAGCGAGGCGCGGGAGCAATGCCGAGGGTTGCGGTCCCGTTGCCGGTCCCCGGTCCGGTACAGGGGCAACAATGAGGGTTGCGATCCGTTGCCGCACACGGAAAAAGACAAAAGACAAAAAAAAAAAAAAGAAATGCAAAACCTTGGGCCCCACCCCAGACATGCTGAATCTGAATTTGCATTCTAACAAGATCCCTGGAGACCTGCATGCATACGACAGCCTGACACACCTGTTTTGGTGTATTTCGCTACCTATCAAGGAAGAACAGGAGCTGCAGAGGAAGAGGCTCTGTGTAGTATAGTGGTTAAGGGCATAGGTTGTGGGTGGATTAGATGTATTTATTCACAAGGTGGATTAGATGCATTTATTCACATAAGGCCCACTGAGAGGGAGTGCACAAGAATTATTTACTCCCGTTGTGATATCTCAGTATCCTCCACCCACCCAGACTCGGGAGTACCATGGCAAGAAGGGGCTAGACAGAACCAGGCCAGACTCCCACCATCACTGGCTGTGTGGCCTAGGGCCAGTTAGTCAACTTCCCAGACCCCAGTGCTCCACCTGTAAAGCAGGGATGAGATATCTCCCCTACGCATTGCTGTGAGGACCAGAGGTACCATGTGGGAAGCCCCAGATCCTTAGCAAGTGGGCCTATCTTGGAAGCACAGAGGGAATTAAAGGGTTAAGGAATTAATTGGTGTAAAATCAGAATAGACATATACACCAAAAAAAGAAAGAAAAGAAAAGAACTAATGATGCCGTCCCACTGTCTCAGGCCATTATTCACTGACAAACTTCAAAGCCACTCAGGCAGGCCCAGGCCCCTCTTCCAACTCTAATATTGTTTCCAGCTCTGTCTTGTATCTTTGCCCATGTATGTGTCATATGACATCTCAGCACGCCGGTCCTGCTCAGGCCAATTCACACCTGTGAGGACCAGAGTTCCTCACATGCTCCTCCCCCTGACCAATTGCCAACCTGCATCTTTCCCAGTTGGCAACACATTCTGAGCCCCCGGGAGCATACCCTCAACGTCCTGGCCAGGGTGCCCCTCAGCCCATCAGCTATCCTGAGGACGTGATTGCCTGGGTGGGTACTAGGCCTGCCATGTATTTGATCAGTACGGAGGGTAAACACATTAGAAGTGCTAGCTGAACAAATGAATCACCAAACAGATGAATGAATGATACAGTGACAAAACCTCCATGAAATGCTCTCCATCAGGAATTAATTAGTACACAGGAGTTGGCCCACCAAAAAACTGCATTCACATTAACCCCCCACCTCACCTCCCCCTTGGTCCCCAGCAATGACTTCCTTTCACTTAGGAAATTCACCTCCAACATAAAATGAGACATACCTATGAGGCCCAGGATCAAAATCAGAATAAACATATACACCAAAAAAAGAAAGAAAAGAAAAGAACTAATGATGCCGTCCCACTGTCTCAGGCCATTATTCACTGACAAACTTCAAGGCCACTCAGGCAGGCCCAGGCCCCTCTTCCAACTCTAATATTGTTTCCAGCTCTGTCTTGT
>NW_007733038.1:29585-31686 GCF_000696425.1 Galeopterus variegatus | reverse complement strand
GCCACTCAGGCAGGCCCAGGCCCCTCTTCCAACTCTAATATTGTTTCCAGCTCTGTCTTGTATCTTTGCCCATGTATGTGTCATATGACATCTCAGCACGCCGGTCCTGCTCAGGCCAATTCACACCTGTGAGGACCAGAGTTCCTCACATGCTCCTCCCCCTGACCAATTGCCAACCTGCATCTTTCCCAGTTGGCAACACATTCTGAGCCCCCGGGAGCATACCCTCAACGTCCTGGCCAGGGTGCCCCTCAGCCCATCAGCTATCCTGAGGACGTGATTGCCTGGGTGGGTACTAGGCCTGCCATGTATTTGATCAGTACGGAGGGTAAACACATTAGAAGTGCTAGCTGAACAAATGAATCACCAAACAGATGAATGAATGATACAGTGACAAAACCTCCATGAAATGCTCTCCATCAGGAATTAATTAGTACACAGGAGTTGGCCCACCAAAAAACTGCATTCACATTAACCCCCCACCTCACCTCCCCCTTGGTCCCCAGCAATGACTTCCTTTCACTTAGGAAATTCACCTCCAACATAAAATGAGACATACCTATGAGGCCCAGGATGTCCCCAGAGACAACCGGGAATATAAAGGGCTGTACCATTTTAACTCAACTCCTCCGAGGACATTTACAGTTGTTTGCAATATGCCTGGGTTCTAACTAAATCCAGCCAAAGGCAGTGATTTTCCGAAGCAACAAGTGACATTTCCTGTGTCTCCATAAAAAGAATACCAGCGGTTGTCGGGCTCTGGTGTAATTGCCGGCTCTGCAGACGGCAGGACGAGCCCCAGCTGCCTGAGGACGGGTGTGCTCAGGGGCCAGCAGGGCTGGGAGAGCAGCCACTCGGGAGCAGGAGTGCCCTGAGCAGCAATTAGAGCGGAACCCACGGTGGGCGGCTTCAGATGTCTGGCCAGCACAGCCGGCCTGCCCCACCGCACACCCAATCCAAAATAGAAAACTGCAGTGGCTTCTGCCGTGTGCCAGGTCCCCGGGCAGCAGGACAGAGCACCGCCAATGTCAGCCTCCTCCCTGAGCATTGATCCAGGCTTCCTCCAATGCCCCCTTGTGCCGAGTACAGTCCCTCTGGGCCACATAAGCAGGAGAACTTCCTAGGGCTCCAGTCACACTGGGTGGCCCAGGACGTCCCAAAAGGGACCCCTCACACACATACCTCTCTCCTGTACTTCAGAGGCTGCCCCCAAAAGATCAAGCAGCTCATGGGCACAAAAGCCTTCATTTCCAAATGCTCCCCTTGGCTCAAAATAGAGGGAGAAAACCGACTTTTCAACCAGTTGGAGTTCAAGAGGAAACCACATAAAAATCAGTGGCTCCCTGTCAGCCAAGAGGTGGGGGGCTAACTGGGCATTTCAGCACTGCTGCCTGCTCCCTGGGCTGGCATCACCTGCACAAACAGACACAAGAAGACTGACTTCCACCACACACATTACACATGCTGAAAGCACAGGGACCCACACTCAACAGACACTCTGATACGTGTAGGAGCAGAAACCCATAGATACATATGTGCACAAGAGACAAATGGCACATTCACATGTTCACACAGGTGCACAGGCACCAAGATACAAGTACACACCAACGTTCCAAAGCACATGTGCAAATGCACATTCACAGAGATACACATGTATACATTGGCCACACCTGGATGCAAAACGTAGACACAGGCGGGCAGGCAGAAGGGAGATGCATGCTCTGCCACTTGATAAGTGCTTTGGAGACCCTGGCCCTCCCCCTGCATAAATCACCCCTTTCTCAGACCAATCAAAATAACTTGCCTTCCAGCCAGCCCCTTCAGTCCGTGTCCTGTAGGTTTCTACCCAAGCACTGGGAGGGCAAATAAGGTCCTCAGCGCAGGCCTTGCCCTCCCAAGGAAGTCCCAGGTAACCCGTTTCCAAAGCCCAGGTAAGGGCAGTGGACAGAAAGGAGGGAGAGAAGTGCGTACTCACCAGCCCATCGCAGTTGCTGAGCGCTACGGAGGAGGCTTCAGCTAGGCCGGCCACGTCACCGACGTACAGGCAGGTCCCAAGCAGGGGCTCCACGCGGGTGGCGCCCGTCTCACCCTGCCACTCCAC
>NW_007733038.1:0-26252 GCF_000696425.1 Galeopterus variegatus | reverse complement strand
CCTCGGAGGAGCGGCGCCTGCCGGAGCATCCCGACCCAAAGAGCCCTCGGGGCGCCTAGGTCCCACCCGTCGGCTCTGGGGCTCGAGGGGCCGCCTTTCTCTGTGCCCTGGGTTAGAATAGCGCGTCTGAGTGGAACGGGAGGGGAGCTGGGGGCTGACTACTGGGTCCGGGGTGCTGAGCCAGGCCTCATGCATCAATCACTGGAAGATAGTCACAGTAAGGTGCACTCCCGAACTACCCAGAGATCCACTTTTGCCCTTACCGAGAGTTCTCCACCTGAGGTCCCTGTCCCCGCCCCGCACCACCACCCCCATCAGCCTCCCCATCCCTTCATTGCAGCCTCTGAGCACAGCCTCTTCCTGCCAGTCCTGGGCCCTCTTCCCTCACAGAACACAGTCAAGTTCCTGCCCTCATCTGTCCTCAGTCCCACCTGGGTGTTCTAGCCTCCCGCCATTGCACTCCCCAGCCACCAACCTGAAATGGCCTCTCCACACTCTGTCCACCTTTTCCACCTGAGCATACAAGGCTTTCTCAGTACACCCTGGGATAAGTTTGCTGTCAGAGCCCATTGCCACTGGAATGCCTCCTCTCTAGCAAGGCCCTGGTCCTCCTACTGCCTGGAGTCACTGTCCTACCAGGCCTGCTGTCCCCGCACACAGTGCCGCCTCTCCAGGTCCCACCTGGGAACTCCCTCCCAGGCATGTATCTGTTGGAACATCTCTGTTACGTGATCCCCAACTTCTGCCTCACTTTGCTAGAGGGTGTGACCGTTCCCTTTGGTCGTCTCATTCACCTTGCTCCTGGCCTGTGTGACCAGGGCTTTGGCCTTGGCCTTGGCCAAGGGCAGAGGACCCGGAAGTGACTCAGGCCCCTCCCTGCTGGCCAGGAGGACCCAGTCTTATGGGGAAACACATGACTTGCACAACTCTCACTAGCTGTGATTTCATATCCTCGGTTCTGTCATTTCTGGACTGGGCGTGAGGGCATAGCAGCTTGACAGCCATCGTCACCTGGAAGCTTCTCTTTCTCTGTGTCACTGGAGGGTGTCTGAGGCTGGATCCTGAACCCCAGGCATGATGGACATTTGTTGTCAACATTAAAAGTGGTGATATTTCACATAATTTAGATTTCCACATTCCTGCTTAGCAACCATTAAATTGGACACTTACCTTACAGTTTGCTGAAGGTCCCCTCCCCCTAATTCCTGCAGGCATATGCTCTTGTGACCTCTGATGACCCAGCTGGTTCCAGAGAAAATTATAACTGGAATTCCAGTGTATCAGAAGAGAAATGACTCCAGAGCTGGGCACCCAGGAGGACTTCTGGTAGGAAGTGGCATGAGTTGAATCCTGAAGGCTGGGGGAGCCAGGCAGCCCAGAGGTGGGTTCCCCTAGGTGCTGTCCTGGCACCCATGATGCATTCCGCCTATGGATGTCTATGTTTTCATCCTCCTCAAAAAATGAATGAAATGCAACCAGCAGCATATTCTGCTACCTCACTTTCCTGCCATATTTATGGTTGTTACCATAGCCTCCTACCACAGCTACCACTATTTTTTTATACAGCACTTAACAATTTACTTAAATTTTTTAAGGATACTAAAAATCACTACCATAAATAGAAAATCCAACATCTTATCATTTAGCCATAAATCAAAGATAACTGCCAAAAGTAAATTAAAAGAAAATAAAAAATGTTTTCAAATTCTAGATATTACTGCCTGCAAAAGGCACTGAGGCTGAAGCTGATTGGCAAGTGTCACAGAAGTGTTAACAGACTAGCACAGAGATCGTTTCTTTGATATAATCAGAAGAATGAAAGGAGAATTGAAAAGGAATAACTCTTGCACTTTGCATGTAAATGATATTTTCTGACAGGTCCACATAAGTAAATTATCTTGCACACTTTGGGATACTTGATGTAGGATATTTTTTGGAAAGAGAATTTGTCTCCCTGACACTCCTGAGTAACCCCTGACAGCTGTCTCTTCCCACATCACCCTTTCTCTCCCACCCCCAACCTCCAAAGGCTCCACCAAGACAGCCCTGACCGCCAACCACACCAGAAATAAATAGAGGCAGACAACCATCCTCGACTACCCCATCCTTTCGTCCCCGCAATGACATCCCACAAGGCTCAGTGGATGCATTAGGCACATGTGCACCAAGATTTACAGGTAAACCTTCTATGTGTGTTGGGTAGGAGGGCTTGTAGACATGTTCCAACTTCCTAATTACCCGTCCTCAGCTGGCTGGGTACAAGGTGCTGGGGGGAGTACCTCCTACTTCTTCAAACCTCTGTGGTTCAAATCTCTCCTGTTCCTCTTCTGGGAAGTGTTGCCCTACCCTCTAGTACCCCTAGCCCTGCTACTCCCTGTGGTCCCCCTCTTCTTCCAGGTAAACTGTGGGACAAAGAAATCCCCTGTGATTCTTTTCTCAAGTCTACTTATTTGGTCTAGATCCCAAAGACAAAAACTAAGGAGCACAGGGCCAACTCAGCTCGAACACTTGTTCAGTGCCTGTTGTGTGTGCTTTTATTTGAACTTGAATGTCTCTAGGTCTGGCTTGCACTCTCCACTTGACACAGTCCCCACCACTCCCTATTCTCCTACACCTACCCGTTGCTCGTGATTGTCATCAGCCTGGTCCCTGAAAGCACCGGAACTGCAACCTGATCCAGAAGCCCAGTGTTTGCAGGGAGAAATGAAGGTAATTCAGGGTCAGCTCAGGCCCTCCGAACCCAATCTCCTTAAAATCTTCCCAAGAATATGAGGTGCTGAAAGAGATGAGGATCTTTCCTGGTTATCTTGTGTGTCACAAATCACCTCAATCTACCCCAGAGAAGGGACATTAAGAGAGGAGAATGTTTTCCTTTGTGCCAGCCCCAGCTATGAGAGGGAGGGTGCCCTGTGCTGTATCAGAGGGAGGATGCCCTGTCATGTGCCCTGTGTTACTCTGCAGAGGAGGGTCAGGGTTCTCTGCTTTGGCTCTGGCTTCCAGGCCTTCTATGCCAGTACAGACTTCACTAGAGACAAGAACCCATTTGAGGGCCATTCCTGTCCCCTAATGTCCACACAGAAACCAGCACCCCAGAAAATCTTCTGCCCCTTGACAAGGTTACCTTCCTCAGCAGGCCAAGCAGATGGAGGTAGTGAAGTGCTTTCCCTCCCGATAAGCAAGCTCCCAGGAGTTGTGGGGAAGGAACTAGATGCTTCCAGTCCCATTGGGACCTGTGTGCAGAGCACACCAATCATGAGGGGTTAGTGACCTGGTCCAGGGACCTCTGAAGACAACAGCTCTGTCCAACTCTCCTGTTGGCAAACAGTGAATGCAGTGGCCCCGTCAGATGCGCTGGCAGAGCTCTGGCCAGGAGGGTCCAGGGACCTCTGAAGACAACAGCTCTGCCCAACTCCGCTGTTGGCAAACAGTGAATGCAGTGGCCCCGTCAGATGCGCTGGCAGAGCTCTGGCCAGGAGCAGCCTTGGTGAGCAATATGTCAGGAGAATGCTGACTGGCCATCATGTGTGGCTGGGTGGCTCAGGGAGTGTGGTTTTTGCCATTTCTTGAGAACCCCTCTTCCCCCAACACACACCCTGACAGGAAGCTGCATCAGGCGAGACAGGATACGTGGGCAGTGCTTAGGCAGCAGTTTTTCTCGTTGCTGTGTTCCACGTAAAGGTGTCCCATCACCACTGGAATCAGTTCTGCCTGGAAATGCAAGACAAAGTACTTGAAGTTTGGTGGCGTAGGGATCCAGGCTTAGTCAACACTTCTACATGCAGACACAAGATGGAGGCTCAGATTCAATCTTTGCAGAAATGATCCAGGGAAGGATATAGCTCAACGTGCACTTGTGACTGTGCACTTGCACATATGCTCAACCTAGCAGAGAGAGCAGAGAAGAATTTTAAAGGGGCCGTCTGGGTGCGGCAACCTAGATGCCTTAGTTTAGCTGTAGCTGGCCTCTCACAGGATTGGTGTGGGGGAGCATTTGGTTCAGCCCTCCCATCTGGGAAAGGCCTCTGGGTTCCTTAAGATGCTCCTGGCTGCAAGTAACACAGCCAGCTTAAACCACAAGGAAATGCATTATCTCACGTACTAGGAAGTATGCAGGTAAGGTGGCTCCAGAGCTCAACCACGCCATCAAGGGCACTGCCATCCAGGTAACATCTTTGCCCCTGACCAGATGGCCAAAACACAGGTGTCCTACCCTCTCCTAAAAGTACTTGAAGTTTGGTGGCGTAGGGATCCAGGCTTAGTCAACACTTCTACATGCAGACACAAGATGGAGGCTCAGATTCAATCTTTGCAGCAATGATCCAGGGAAGGATATAGCTCAACGTGCACTTGTGACTGTGCCCTTGCACATATGCTCAACCTAGCAGAGAGAGCAGAGAAGAATTTTAAAGGGGCCGTCTGGGTGCGGCAACCCAGATGCCTTAGTTTAGCTGTATCTGGCCTCTCACAGGATTGGTGTGGGGGAGCATTTGGTTCAGCCCTCCCATCTGGGAAAGGCCTCTGGGTTCCTTAAGATGCTCCTGGCTGCAAGTAACACAGCCAGCTTAAACCACAAGGAAATGCATTATCTCACGTACTAGGAAGTATGCAGGTAAGGTGGCTCCAGAGCTCAACCACGCCATCAAGGGCACTGCCATCCAGGGCCCCCTTCTCCACCCATCCTTAGCTCCTGTTCCCATCCTCCTGGCTCGGCATCTGGCATCTCCACTCTCCATGCAGGCAGGTACCCAGCCAGAGCTCCAGGGACACCTCAGGCCCCTCCCTTCCTTTAACCCCACATCGGAGCAGTCACCAGCTCCCTCTACCCTCACTAGCCCTGCGGTCTACCCTCTCCTTTCTGCCACACCCTCTACCCCCACCTAGACACCTCTCTCCAACACCCATGTGCCTGAAATTGAGCCCCTGGAGTCAAGTGACTTTCTCCCCCTCTAGTCAGTGGGGGGCATCTCCAGGACAGCCCCCCACATGCTGGCTTACACCTCATCTTCTCATGCATCCCTCCATTCCCGCATTTGTAGGGCTGAGAGTACATGCCTCCCTCCCGGTCTTGGGCAAAGCCTGGGGCCTGGCTTATATTTGTTTTCAACAGAGGGTGGATGTGAGCAGCCCTTAGTATAGGCTGGTGGCAGAAAGTCTGAATGTTACTTTGGAATAATGAGGCAGATCTCCAAATTGGGGAGGTCCCTTCCCTACCTTGTCAGTGCTGCTGTCCTGGGCGACAAGGGAATTCCATCATGGTTCACTGGCACAGATCACTTCAGCTCCTCTTTCTAGTCATGTGCCCTTGGGAAACTTAACCTCCCCATGCCCCAGTTTCTTAAATTGCATAATGGGCATAATAATATCAACTACTTCGCAGGGTTTTGAGACTCAAATGATTTAACACATGTGAAGGGCTCAGAACTGATACATACAGAGTAAGCACTCGATACCTTAGCTGGAATTGTTCTTTGTCATTTGCTGAACATGGATGTACGAAAGTATAATATTGGGCTATAGACTAAAACATGTGTGCATTGTAAATTTTCCAGAGTATTTGGACCATGGTTTTTTTCGTGTCATCACTGACTTTAGAACCAAACTCTGGCTGTACTTCAGGATGTTGGCAGCTGGATGGCAGGGTCAATTTTAGCCTGATAAACAACCTTGTAGGAAATACTGACATTGACAAAAACACAGCCTGGCACATAGTAGGTGCTCAGTAAATATCAGTTGAATGAATCAACAAAATAAGATAATTTTCAAAGATAGATGCCATGAAGAAAATAAAAAGAGTCGGGTGATTTAGAGTGCATGGGACAAGGAGGGGAAATTGGGGGAAAGTTTGGGCTAAAAGCTGATCAGAGAGAAGTTACCAAGAATGAGTGGCCTAAGCAACCAAACATCTCAAGCAGAGAGACTGGCACATGCAAAGGCCCCAAGGCTGGAAAGTTTTCAGGGGACAGTAGCATTTCTATACACTAATAATGAGCAAGATGAAAAAGAAATCAAAAAAGTGATCAATTTACAGTAGATACAAAAAGAAATAAAGCTAGGAATAAATTTAACCAAGGAGGTGAAAGATGACTACAATGAAAAACTACAAAACACTGACAAAAGAAATTAAAGAGAACACAAAAAAATGGAAAGACATCCAATGTTCCTGGATTGTAATAATTAATATTGTGAAAATGAGCATGCTACCCAAAGCAATCTACAGATTCAATGCAGTTTCTATCAAAATACCAAGGACATTCTTCACAGAAATAGAAAAAACAATCCTAAAATTCATATGGAACCGCCAAAAAACCCAAATAGCCAAAGTAATCCTGAGCAAAAATAACAAAGCCAGAGGCATCGCGGTACCTGACTTCAAAATATACTACAAAGCTATAGTAACAAAAACAGTATGGTACTGGCATAAAAACAAGCACATAGACCAATGGAACAGAATAGAGAACCCAGAAATAAATCTACATATCTACAACAAACTGATTTTTGACAAAGTCACCCAGAAAATATATTGGGGAAAGGAGAGCCTCTTCACTAAATGATGCTGGGAAAACTGGTTATTCATGTACAAGAGGAATGAAACCAGACCCCTAACTCTCACCATAAACAAAAATCAACTCAAAAGGGATTAAAGATTTAAATGTAAGACCTGAAACTATAAAAATACTAAAAGAAAACATAGGGGAAACTCCTCAAGACATTGGTCTGGGCAAAAATTTTATGGAGAAGACTTCTAAAGTGTAGGTAACAAAAGCAAAAACAGACAAATGGGACTATAAGAAACTAAAGCTACATTAGACTAAAAAGTTTCTGTACAGCCAAGGAAACAGAGTGAAGAGGCAACCTACAAGATGGGAGAAAATATCTGCAAACTATTCATCCAACAAGGGATTAATATCCAAAATATACGAGGAACTTAAAAAGTTCAATAGCAAGAAAACAAATAATCCTATCTTTAAATGGGTGAATTACCTGAATAGAAATTTCTCAAAGGAAGACATACAAATGGCCAACAGATATATGAAAAAATGTTCAACATCACTAATCATCAGGGAAATTCAAATCAAAACTGCAATGAAATATCATCTTGCTTCATTTAGAATGGTTATTATCAAGAAACAATAAATGCTAGGAAGGATGCAGAGAAAAGGGAACTCATACACTGTTGGTGGGACTGTAAATGAGTACAACTAGTATGGAAGAAAAATATGGAGGTTCCTCAAAAAACTAAAAGTAGAACTACATATAATCCAGCAATCCCACTGCTGGGTTTTTATCCACAGGAGAGGAAAGTAGCATACTGAAGAGATAAATGCACCCCCATGTTTACTGCAGCACTATTCACAATAGCCAAGACATGGAATCTACCTAAGTGTCCGTCAACAGATGAATGGATTAAGAAAATGTGGCATAAATACACAATGGAATACTACTCAGCCATAAAAAAGAATGAAATCCTGTCATTCACAGCAACATGGATGAGCCTGGAAGACATTAAGTTAAGTGAAATACGTCAGGCACAGAAAGATAAATACCACATGTTCTCACTCACATGTGGGAGCTAAGAAAAGTGAGCTCATAGAAGTAGAGCGTAGAATTGTGGTTCCTAGAGGCTGAGAAGGGTGGGGGGAAGTGGGTTGGCAGAGGTTGGTTAATGGATACAGTTGCAGCTAGATAGGAGGAATAAGTTCTGGTGTTTAATAGCAGTGCTAGATGCCTATAATTCACAGTAATTTATTGAATAGTTTCAAGTGGCTAGAAGAGAGGAGTCAATTGTTCTCATTACAAAGAAATTATAAATGTTTTCAGTGGTGGATATGCTAATTAGCCTGATTTGATCATCATGCAATGTGTACATATATCAAAATATTTCTCTGTACCCCATAAATACGTACAATTATTACATGTGAATTAAAAAATAAATAAAATAAATAAAAATAGGGGGGAAAAAAGTGCAGAAAGCCAAAACCGAGGGTGGTGAGAGCAAGAGAGAGCAGGAGGAGACGAAGAGTTTAAAAAATAAATAAAATAAATAAAAATAGGGGGGAAAAAGTGCAGAAAGCCAAAACCGAGGGTGGTGAGAGCAAGAGAGAGCAGGAGGAGACGAAGTGAGAGAGAGGCAGCCGGGGAACCACGGATGAGCAGGGCCTTGCAGGGCTTGGCCGGGAGTTTGCATTTTGTTCTAAGTGGAGGCTTTAAAGCAGGACGATGTTCATCTCAAAATACTCTGGGAACGAGCAGCCCTCCCTGGGACACTGGTTGGGGGCTTCCTGGCTCCCTTCTCAGGAGAAGGATCTCCCACATCCCTGCCCCATGACCACTCACATCCGCCTGGTCAAAGGTGGCCGGCCAAGCTGGGGCCCAGTTTCCTCTTCCCACAGAGCAGAGAGATGAAGTCACTGGGAGCAGCAGGAACTGGGGCAGCTCTGGGGGTGAATTAGCAAAGCTCCTAGTTAAACTACCTGATCCTCATGACATCCCCACTTGCAGATGAAGAAGCTGAAGCTCAAGGATGGTAGCCCCCCATGGTACAGAACTGGATGGGACCACCTGAGTCCAGTGCTCACCACCACACAAGGGTGCCCAGTGGCTTCTCTGAGACCCCTGGCCTTCTGGGACTCAGACTCGAGCATCCCTCCTGCTGTGGATTGATAACCCCCAAAGTTAGTCCCCACTGTGACAGTATAAAGAGGGTGGTAAATCCTATTATGGTAATTGAAAGGTGAGGCCTTGAAGAGGTGATTGGATTGCAGGACCATGCAGTAGTGAATGGATTAAATGGTGGTCAGGGGTGTGGTTCTGGGGCCTTTAAAAGGAGAGCACATGAGAGTCTCTCTCTCTCTTTCTCTGCTCCACCATTTTCTGCCATGTGAGACCCCTGCATTGCTGTAAAGTCACCACCAAAGAAGACCCTCACTGGATGTGTTCCCTGGACTTTGGACTTCCCAGCCTCTGACACTGTAAGCGATAAGTTTCATTTTCTTATAAATTACCCAGTTCCAAGTATTTTGTCATAAGCAACAGAAATGGACTAATACACTTCCTATAAATCCCCACTCTTTGCCTAAAGTAGTAGTGGAATCATTAACTATTACTTATAAACTCAAGTATCATAATGATGCCAAAGGGGCTGCCAACTGGTGGCCCACAGGGTTTTATTTTTTAACTTGAATTATTTGCTAAGATTTAAAAAATCAAAAGAGTTTCCATGAAAATATGCAGCTCTGGCTTCTATGGGGTGGGGCAGGGAGGAAAGCACATTGAGCTACGCTGGGCCCGTTCTGCCAAGGGGCAGCCACAGCCTTTAGATGATTTCCTGACCCTCACTGTTCCCAGATGGCAACTGGGCCCCAGGGGGCATTGTGGCTCCAACCCCCGTACTGCAGAGTCCGCCTCTGCCTCCTTCAATGGGGAAGCTAGGGCTGGGGCCTCTGCCCTCAGGTGGCCCCTGCATGGCCTGTGACAGCCCAGGGACAGCTGTCCAGCCCAACCCACCTCCACACCCTCCCATCCACCCAGGATTCTCTGCTGTCTCACATGAGGACCTCCACAATGGCCTCAGTTGCTGGAACTTTCCAAAACGTTCCTTTTCACGGTCTCCACATGGCACCAGCAGCCCCCTGCTGCCCACCAAAAGATCCTGCCCACTCATATACAGACAGTGGCCTGAGGAAGGGACTGTCCCCAGGATCCTCCAAACATGAATCTGAACGCACCGGCTGCTAGGAGGGAGGGTGTGCAAGTGGGGGTGCAGGGTGAGGGATGTAGGGGGGATGCTACAGGAGAACTGCCATTGTAAGATTGGGGGTCTGGCAACGAGAGTGGGAATGAGTGGGAAACAGGAAGCCAAGTCAGGGAGCTTGACAGGCAACTTCCCCAGGAGGCCAGAGGCAAGAGTGCTCATTCGCACGTGCGTGTGCACGCACACCGACCTGCAGCCCACGAACACCCACAGGCACAGACTCACAGACTTGCGCTCCAGAGCCCACGCAGCGCCCTCGCCTCCCTAATTGCATTTCTGAAAATGAGAAAGAGGAAATCGAATGACTTTCAGCTGGCCTCTGTTCCCCCATGGCGATTGCCCATCTCCGTTCTGAGGGGCCGCAGTAGCAGGGCAGTCTCCAGTTCTCATCTGAGGCCCAAGACTCCTTAGCAACCCTCAGCGGGCCCCATGCTGCAAGTCTCCGGCCTCAGCCAGCAGCCTGCAGGGCTCTGCTGTGTCCTCACCTGCCCTGCCGATGAAGGCTGTGGACAGGAGCTGCCAGCTCCCCCAGGGATTGTGGTGATGGTAGGAGCCACTGGCCTGCTTACTGGGGCAGCTGAGACCCCCAGAGGCTTGCTGTTCCTAAGACCTTCCCAGAGCACAGGACCACAGCATTTCCCATCACTGTTGAGCCCAGGGTCCCTGTCTCATGCCTGAGAGTATCTTTAAACCCTGTGCCTAAGGGTGGGCAGCTGCTCCTCAGAAGGTCCCTTCCCCATGGGTCTGTGCTAGGGTCCATACTCCTCCTAAGGATCTTCCTGTCCTGACCCACTCTACGGACTCCCTGATGGGGAACCCCTCCTCCAGCACATGATGGACCCCTTATTCCACATGGCATTTCAGACAGAATGCAGACTAATGGTCACTCACTGTTGGACATAATATCGTCTCCAATTTTTGAGCAGGGAAATTGCCCCTCCTCCAGCACATGATGGACCCCTTATTCCACATGGCATTTCAGACAGAATCCAGACTAATGGTCACTCACTGTTGGACATAATATCGTCTCCAATTTTTGAGCAGGGAAATTGCATTATCAGCCACACTGTTATACCTGAGGTCAACTGAGACCCTCAGATCTTTTTTACATAAACACAGTAAAGCCTGCCCCCACCCCCAAACTGGACATTGGCAATGGAGACTTTGAACCCAAATGCAGGTGTCATTGGTTTCCTTTCACTAGTTTGAGTCTGTGAGATGACAAGGTGCACAGTTGAGCAAGAGCAGGGTCACAGAGCCAGGTGGCTCCAGGAATGACCCTACCCTGATCTGAATGGTCAAACCCTTACTCTCCTGAATCCTCTGGGGCCACAAGAGTGACAGTGGATGGACCTGAGGATTGTAGAGCCAGGGTGGTCCTGGACAAGCCGTCACTGTCCAGAGGAAGACCCTGAGCTCTGGGAGCAGCAGGGACTGGGGGCAACTTGGCTCAAGATTCATCAGAGGCTTGCAGAAGAGTTCATCAGCCTGACACCCTGCAGCAGAGAAATGGATGCCTCCAAAAGCCAGACTTCACTCTCACTAGAAACTGGGCCTCAGCCTCACTGGGCCCTGAGTCTCAGTCTCACTGGACCCCCATCCTTGGCCTCACTGAAACTGGGACCTTGGCCTGGCTTGACCTTGACCTTGCTGGACCTTGTGCCTTCTTCTCACTGGGCCCCAGGCCCTGGCCTCATGGATCACAGGTCCAGCTTTGCAGGACCTTGGACCTGGGCCTCACTGGACCCTGAGTGCTGGCCTCCCTCCAGTCAGCAACCCACCTCAGGCCGCAGACCTGTTGAGCTCTCTTGTCTCTGTGCTACTACCACAGCTCCAGTCTCACCATCTCCTCTTCTTGGGAAGTTGAGGCACCTGAGAAAATGCCTTCTGCAGGAAGCCTACACACCACCAAGCAAGCTGTTGTCCTAGAGAAAAAATGAAAACCTCCCAGCCTCATTTATAACAAACTTCATCTGTTGTGCAACTTTGAAGTACAGAATGTACATGTGCCCAATCTCCCCACGGTTGCATAATTTTCCAGCTGTTTTCGGGACTATTTCATTCTTCGTCTGGCATATTTCACAAGCCATATATAAAAATTATATCTATGTAAATATAAAGATGAGCATATGTGTGCAATGAAACGACAGGTGTGGAGGGAAGGGAAGGCGGTGGGGGGCCAGGCCTTAGCAAAAAGGCAGATGAAACAAGTGTAAACATTTTGAATGCCACCTTCTAGACGTCTGGGAGAGAAAATGAACTTGGACTCAATTTAAATCTGAAATGAGACATTCGTCCAGTAAAATCAGTTTCAAACTCGGTGGTGTTTGATTTCCCTCTTCTCTGCTAGTTTTCAGTTTTGGAGCAACCCTTAAAACTCCACCAGTTTTGTTATAGAAACTCTGTACATCTTCTTGCCAAATATTTCTTAACAATGGAACCGGAGGTGCCCCATTAAGGGGCAGAAAGGTATCAGATGATGAATCCTACACCGCCTGGTCAGGATCATCCAGAGAGACGAGCTCTGCACTTCCTCCTAATGGGAATCCTGGGTCCCTACTGGGCCCACAAGGGTTGCGTGCCACACAGGAGGACCCCTCTCTTCCTGGAATCCAGGATCTGCCCAGAATGGCGCCCGTGACAGGGAAGTGGCTGAGCAGAGGGAGCTGCTGGGCCCAGAATGTCCTTACCCAGGCCACAAGCTGGAGGCTTGCAGGCAAATCCTGGCCCCAGGCATGAGTGGTTGGGACAGCACAGTAATTTTTTTAATTGAATTAGATGCATACATATAAAAATTAGGAGCCTCAGATGAGAAATCTAGATTCTTGGCTCTTTTGGATAAGAGGATATTTTATCCTAGCAGCACTGGGCTTGCAATCCAGCACGGCAGCTGGAGAAGGGGCTGAGAAGTGGCCATCCATCAATTCCTGCCCCTTCCTCCCTCGTATTAATTGACTATCGCTACAAGACTGCTGCCTCACAGGCCACCCTGAAGCCTAGAGGCTTACAACCAGAGCCATCCTCGGGATCCCAGCTCTGCAGGTTAGATGAGGCAGCTCTGCCTGATGGCGCAAGTCTGCGGGGCAGCTGAATGGTTCTGTACCATGTCAGCTCGTACTGGGCCCACAACAGCTCCTGGGGGAAGCTCACCTCATAGAGGAGGTCAGAAGCTTCTAGAAAGATGAGCTTAAAGACACGATGCTTCTTAAGGCCTGGGCTCAAAACCAGCATACTGACACTGCAAAGTCACATGACAATCGGTATGGATACAGAAATGTGTACTGGATTAAACAGTGTTACCCCAAAATGCATATCCACCCAGAACCTTAGAAAGAGATCTTATTTGGAAATGGAGTCTTTGCAGAGGTACTTAGTTAAGATAAGGTCATATGGAATAGGGTGGTCCCTAATCCAATATGATTATTGTCCTCATAAAAGAAGTTGAGACACAGACACACAGACACACAGGTAGAACACCTTGTGACAACAGAGATTGGAGTGATGTGTCTACAAGCCAAGGAACACCAAGGATTGCCAGAGCTAAGGACTGTATTGTGTTCCCCCAAAATTTCTATGTTGAAGCCTGCCTTGGGTTGAATGTCCCCCCAAAACTTAATTCTCATTGTAACTGTTGAGGGTGCGAAATGCTATTATGGTAATTGAAAGGTGGGGCTTTGAAGAGGTGATCATGCAGTAGTGAATGGATTAGTAATGGTGGTCGGGGGTGTGGTTCTGGGGGCTTCAAAAAGAGAGTGAATGAGGAGGTCAGTCTCTGCTCTGTCTGCTCCTCCATTTTGCAATGTGATACCCTGCTGTCACTGAAGTCACCACCAAAGACAGCCTTCCCCTAGACATGTTCTCTGGACTTTGGACTAGCCTCTGAACCTGTAAGCAATAAATTTCTTTTTCTGTATAAAATACCCAGTTCTGCGTATTTTGTTATAAGCAACAGAAACAGACTAACTCAAAGCCTTAACCCCCAATGTGACTGTATGTGAAGGTAAGGCTTTTAGGTAGTAATTAAAGTTAAAAGAGATCATACGTGTGGGGCCCTGATCCAATAGGATTGGTGGCCTTATAGGAAGAGGAAGATCTCTCTCTCTCTCTCTCTCTCTCTCTCTCTCTTTCTTTCTCTCTTTCTCCCCATCCCACCCCCACCATGGGATGACACAGCAATAACATGGCCATCTACAAGCTGGGAAGAGAGCTCTCACCAGGGACTGAATTGGCCAGTATCTTGATCTTGAACTTCCCAGCCTCCAGAACTATGAGAAACAAATGAATGTTGTTAAGCCACTGAGCCTATGGTATTTGTTATGGCAGCCCAGACTGACTAATACAACCAGCAATAACCAGAAGCAAGGAGAGAGGCATGGAACAGATTTTCCCTCAAAACCTCCAGAAGAAGGAACCAACCTTGCTGACACCTTGATTTCAGACTTCTGGCCTCCAGAACTGTGAGACAATAAATTTCTGTTGTTTTAAGTCACTTGAGTTTGTGATGATTTGTTATGGCAGTTCTAGGAAACTAATATAGGATGGGTGAGGAATGGGGAACAATAATACAATCTACCACAGACTGTCCTCCTAAGCACAATTATTCAAGAGCCTCCCGACTGTAGACTGGGAGTGTGTCCCCCCCGCAGAATTCATGTGTTGGAAACTTAATTCCCGATGTAACAGCGTTAGGAGGTTGTGCCTTGCATTAGTCCGTTTCTGTTGCTTATAACAAAATACATGGAACTGGGTAATATGTAAGAAAACAAAACGTATTGCTTGCAGTTCTGAAGGCTGGGAAGTCCAAAGTCCAGGGAACACATGTGGTGAGGATCTTTTGGGTGGTGGCTTTACAGCAATACAGGGTTCTCACATGGCAGAAAATGGCAGAGCAGAGACAGCAAGATACCAACCTCTTTATTCACTTTCCTTTTAAAGCCCTCAGAACCATGCCCCTGACCACCATTATTAATTCAATTACTACTGCACAGCCCTACAATCTAATCATCTCTTCAAGTCCCCACCTTTCAATTACAATAGGATTTCCCACCCTCTTTACACTGTCACAGTGGGAATTAAGCTTCCAATACGTGAACCTTGGGGGACACAATTCAATCAATCCACAGCAGGCCTTTGGAGAGGTGTTCAGGTCAGGAGGTCTCCACCTTCATGAATAGACTAATGCCACTACTAAAAGGGCTTGTGGGAGTGGGTTTTCTCTCTTCTGCTCTTCTGACATGTGAGGGCACAGCAAGAAATCCCAGATGCTGGCACCTTGATCTTGTACTTCCCAGCCTCCAAAACTGTGAAAGAATAAATTTCTTTTTTTTAATGAATTACCCGGTCTCAGTTATTCTGTTATAGCAGCACAAAACAGACTGAGACACCTCCACTTGCAAAATATACTCACTGACATCCCAAGACCCCTGAAAGTCTCATCAATGATTGTCATCAAACTTGAAGTCCAGAGTCTCATATTCTAGGTCAGATCTGGGTGTGGCTCTTGATCCAGAGACTGATGGAACAAAAGAAAAAGTTATCTGTACCCCTCCTACGATCCACCCATCACACACACACACACCCAACATACCGTGGTAGAACAGGGGCAGGATGACCCAATAAACACTCCCATTCAAAGGAAAGGACAGGAATCTGGCCCATAGCAATTCTTAAATACTGGTGGGAAAATGTTGCCAGGTACTGCTACCCTAAGGGTGGGGAATGTCCTGTGATTAGGCTCCAGGTTCACTCTTTGGGGCTGGATCCTCAATCCATTGTTATCAGTGGCTCTTGACTCTACTCTCTAGGAGATCCTTCCTTTTCCATCAGTCTCCTTGGTCACTTCTGAGAAGGACACTGGTAGATATGTCCTTCATGGCAGTGGAAGGTTTTCTCGGCCTGTATCTTGCCTGAAAAAAGTTGGTGGCCCAGAGATTGTTTTCCATCTTGAATAGTCTTTGTCTCTTTTAGTTCAGACTGGTAGGCTTTTGTCAATACAACGCTCTCAAAAAATGTGGATTTCCTATGTATTTGACTATGTGTGCCAAAAGCCATGTTCACAATCTCTTTTAGTTCAGACTGGTAGGCTTTTGTCAATACAACTCTCTCAAAAAATGTGGATTTCCTATGTATTTGACTATGTGTGCCAAAAGCCATGTTCACAATCAAGACATACCTCTCTCTACACTTAATTACAGGTACTGTGAGCAGCTTAGGCTTCAGCAGGACCACACCATTGGTCTCTTTAGTAAATATCATTTAATTCTTTTAGAGGTCTTACACAGGGTGTGATAGCTATGCCTTTGATTTGATCTATGCCCCAACCTATATCTTAACAGCCATGCTATTGATTTGACTTTTCTCCCAGACTGAATCTTAAATTGAGAATCTTTTATTGGATGGGGAGGCTGGAGATTAAAAATAGTTTTATTTTCCAACCCAACAAGTCCCAGAACTTCCAGACTCTTTAATCTATCTCAATTCTTTTTGAGAAGTGGTCAGTTTTTTCCCCAGGCCGTCACTTCTTTGTGGTTCCATATCAAATGCAGGCAGCGGGAACCAGCTCTTGCCTTCATTATTCTACCTGGACACACCCAGCTGAAGGCCATGAGTGTGCAAGGTCCATTTTCTAACCCCCACGTCATTGCAAGTGACAGTTTCAGCAAATGCTTCTTCACTCCATCACACAGAACATCATTTTTCTAGCCTCATAACAATTTCTGGTTCCAAAATCAATGCCACGTATTGTAGGTTTCTGTTCTGGATACCAGTTTCCATAGCAGTTAACCACTGCCGTAATAGCACTTCATGATACACCACCCTAAAATCCGGTGACTTAAAACAGCAGTAATGTATTCTTAGGCTCACACTCTGCTTCCATGTGTGCTTTCTGGGGTCTAGGATGAGGGGGCCGCAGCTCCCAGGGGAAGCTCATCTCATGGAGGAGGTGGGAAGTTTCTAGAAGAGTGAGCATAAAGACACAATGCTTCCTAAGACCTGGGCTCAAAACTGGCACAATGTTGCCTCCACCAGCGTTACGCTGGCCAAGTACGCTGCACAGCACAGCCCAACCTGAGTGGAGCAGGAAGTACAGTCCACCCCAGAGGGAGGAGCTGCAAAGCCACACAGCAAAGGGCGTGGATGCAGGGGTGGGGGAGGCACTGGGAATGATAGTGCATTTTCATTATCTGCCATTTTTCATGTGATAGCAGTTGTTGTAACATGTGAAACGGTTCCAGACCATATGAAAAAAAGCAAGTCTTTCTTCCCTGTGAAGCTCCCACGTGTCCTTCCTTGTGGGTAGTGAAGACGGAGCCAATGAGCACAAGGGGGCAGGAAGGTGGGGGGTGGAGTGAGGCAGAAGCCGGGGGAAGCGTCGGTCCTGCGCTGGTACCAGCTCCTTTGGGGCCGAATGCCTCAGATTCCCACACACCACCCTCATGGTCCAAAGTCCCCGGTTCACTCATGACAGGTCAGGTGGGTTTCCCTTCTGCGTTAGTTAACTACGGCTGCCGTAACAAATCGGTCCTGCGCTGGTACCAGCTCCTTTGGGGCCGAATGCCTCAGATTCCCACACACCACCCTCATGGTCCAAAGTCCCCGGTTCGCTCATGACAGGTCAGGTGGGTTTCCCTTCTGCGTTAGTTAACTACGGCTGCCGTAACAAATCACCGCCATCTGGGGGGCTTAACACAATCGGAATTTAAGCTCTCGTGGTTCTGGAGGACATAAGTCCAAAATGAGTCTCACTGGGCCAAAATCAGGGCGCCAGGAGGGCCACACTCTCCGGAGGCCCCAGTGGGGCATCTGTTCATCACCTCTTCCAGCTGCTGGTAGCGGCTGGTGTCCCTTGACTGGTGGCGGCATCACCCCAATCTCTGCCTCCACAGCCACATGACCTCCTCCCCTTCTGTGTATGTGTATGTGTCAAATCTCCCTCTGCCTCCCTCTTGTAAGGGCACTGTGATTGCATGTAGGGCCTACCCAGATAATCCAGGATAATCTCCTCTTCTCAAAATTATCAATTTAATCACGTCTTCGAAGATGTTTTTTCCAAGTAATATTTACACCTTCCTTGCAGCCAATCATCCCTGGCAAAGACATGGGATATGGCCAAGGCCACACCCAGAATAGGGAAAGCCAAGTTATGGAGGGTGGGATGCTGGCACCAAGAATTGGGGAAGGACACCAGGGAGAGACAGCGGCACAGGCAAAGGCGGGAGGTGAGAACATGCATGGTGTGCTCGAGAAATTGGTCAGGACTTCAGCTATATTGCCTCCTCGGGGATCATAAGGGATCACTGAAGAGCACGGGCTTTCCACTCTGTTCTCTGAACCTACAATTAAGCCCAAGCCAGGCACCCCATTTCCCTAATGAAAATGCCTTTTATCAGTGGAGCTGACCCTGAAACAGGAAAGCCCTGCTTTGATGAAACCAGTTCTTTAAAATGAAACATTTTATCAAAAGCCATAACACAATCCCCGTGAAATTAAACTGGGAAGACAGACATTCTAAATGCCCCAGATGCTGGTTTTGATTTTTAAATTGTCAGTTAAATTAAAGTTGGGCCATAGAGACTCAACGCTCAGCTTGCCTTCCTGGAGGAAAATGCTTTGATACGCCTCCCCCAGTGCGTGTCTTCCTCCTGCAAAGCTTTCTGACGTTACATACAGTTCCTGCCTGCAGGCCCATGTTTTAGCTCTGGGGCTGGAAGGCAGGAAGCCACCACCTGGGAGAGCCAGGTATCAGACCCTGTCCCAGAACAGTGAAGGGGCTCTGCCCAGCCACTCAAGCAGTCTGAGGTTGACAAGAACTGGTGGGACGATCATGGTTATACGACGAGTGACAGAAACTGACTCAGGCTGACTTGGGCAAAAAGGGAGCTTATCGGGGCCGGCCCAGTGGCGCACTGCTATAGTGCGCCGCTTGGGAGCGCGGCGGCGCTCCCACCGAGGGTTCGGATGCCTCCCGACTATAGGATGTGAGGCTGAGCGTGGCTGTATGTGTCCAGGCCCTGTGGCACCTGATGGAGACTGGGTCAGAGAAGGCTTTCCTGAGATCACGAACTCCATGTGGATGAGATGATTCAGGCTGGAATGTGTCACCTACAGCAGGGAACAGCAGGGTGGGGCTGAGAGGACTCTGGGAAGAGAGTTCACGCTGGGTTCAAGGAGAGCAGACAGTGCTGAGGGGTTGCAGGGTGGGCTGTGGACAGGACAAGGATCATGGTCTATACTCTCCACTTAAATACCTTTTAAAGGGTACACCTGGGTATAGTAAGGCACTCACCAGGGTTGCCATTCTAATTCAGCTTTGCCATCAACTGACCATCACTTTGGGCCTGTCCCTTCTCCTCTGCGACTGTTTCCCTGTCTGTAAATTCAGGGAGCTGGCCCAGTTGGTCTTACCTCCCGACTATAGGATGTGAGGCTGAGCGTGGCTGTATGTGTCCAGGCCCTGTGGCACCTGATGGAGACTGGGTCAGAGAAGGCTTTTCTGAGATCACGAACTCCATGTGGATGAGATGATTCAGGCTGGAATGTGTCACCTACAGCAGGGAGCAGCAGGGTGGGGCTGAGAGGACTCTGGGAAGAGAGTTCACGCTGGGTTCAAGGAGAGCAGACAGTGCTGAGGGGTTGCAGGGTGGGCTGTGGACAGGACAAGGATCATGGTCTATACTCTCCACTTAAATACCTTTTAAAGGGTACACCTGGGTATATTAAGGCACTCACCAGGGTTGCCATTCTAATTCAGCTTTGCCATCAACTGACCATCACTTTGGGCCTGTCCCTTCTCCTCTGCGACTGTTTCCCTGTCTGTAAATTCAGGGAGCTGGCCCAGTTGGTCTTCACAGTCCTTTGAGCGTAAGGCACTCACCAGGGTTGCCATTCTAATTCAGCTTTGCCATCAACTGACCATCACTTTGGGCCTGTCCCTTCTCCTCTGGGACTGTTTCCCTGTCTGTAAATTCAGGGAGCTGGCCCAGTTGGTCTTCACAGTCCTTTGAGCCCTAGAACATTCTGAGTGGTCCAGTCAAAGCCTGAACAAGCAGTCCTGTCATATAAACATTAATTAGAGAAAGATTTTAAAGGCTATGGGAGCCCAAAGAGGAAACATGTTAACAGAGGCAGGTTTCCAAAGGAATTCCCAAGAACCAGTTCCATGAGCCTTGGGCCCTCTCCCAGGGTGTGAATGTGCTGGACCTTAAAGAGAGAGCCAGCGAGAGCTTAGCCTCAGAGCAAGCTGAGCCATGAGGCCGGGGTGGGGTGGGGTCTGCCTCCCACCCTCATCCCTCCAGGCCCTTCTACCCTGTGGTTGCCACCTCCAGGAACAGCCCCCATACACACTCCCCAGGTGCCCAGGCCAGGATTCTGAGAGGTGTCCTTGCCTCTTCCCCTTCCCTATGCCCCCATTCAACCGAAGGAAAAGGTTCTGTTCATTCCCCTTCAAAGACCAGGGGACGGGCATCACAGGAACAGCACCTGCATCATGCCCGGGAGAGCCCAAGAGACCGAGGGAGGGGGCAAGGGCCGTGGCCTCCTTCCAGCAGCAGGTCCAAGGCATGGGAGACCTGAAGACAAGGTGGGGGACTGAGATGGGACCCCAGTCGGGGATCCCTTTACGTGGGGTCCTGCCCCCAAAGGGTGGCCTCCCAGCCAGGGGGCTTAGCAGCAGCCGGCCACAAGAAGAGTCCCCCCTGTGGCGAGGGGTCCGAGTGGCCTGGAGGAGGAGCACAGGAGTCGGTGAGCGGCAGAGCCATCTCTCCGGGCGGCCCACACCTGTGAACGTTCCAGCCAGCCACTGAGCAAGATCGAAGTGGTGACAAATATTCTAGACTGGGCACCTGAAGGTACTGAAAAGGGATGGCGTTTGAGATGTCGAATCACTAGAAGGCTATTGTTTACTGAAGGGCTGGGCTGTCTGAGGACATGAACGAGGTCTGCAGATGGATTGGTCCTGGGGCCAAGCTGCTCCCCCGAGGGTCCCAGGGCTAGACCGAAAAGCCAGTTCTCTTAAAGAGGGAGCTTTCAGCTCCACCCTCAAATCCCACCCTATGTCCTGCCAGCCTCGGCAGTTTCCACAACACCTCCCGCCGCAGGTCAGGGAAGCTCAGGTAGCCAGAGGCAGCTCAGTCCTCACCTTCCCATCACTGGACAAGCAGAAGTTCTGAGATGGCTTGCAGGGGCCCTACTCCCTCTTTTCAGGGCAAATACGAGGGCTACCTTATCAGTGAGGGGTACATAGACCCCAGGGGCATCAGGCAGGCTTCGTGGAGATGCCAGCTGCTTGCAGGAGGTACTGGCGGCCACCAACTGGCCATGTTGGAGCCAGTGGAAGTGACAGCCCTGGTCAGAAGGGAGCCACAGGCATCAGGAAGCTGCATGTGGATGCAGCCCCTCTGGCAGGGGAATGGAGGCTCGGGCCCACCAGGCTGGCTGTCCAGGAAACACAGAGTGGCCTCCTGGCCAGTTCTGCACAATGCTGCTGTCACACTAGAGCCAGAGCCTGCTGTCTGCAGGCCACACATCCAGCCAGTCATCTGGTCCTGCTGAGTGGACCTCTTGGGCTGCTCCTCTCTCGGGTCCCACCATTGGGCCACACTCTGGCAACTGTGGGCAGGCTTCTCCCTACCTCCTCTCCACTCCTCATCACACGCAGCAGCCCAGGAGCCATTCCATCGTGCAAACTGGACCACAACCCACCCTGCTCCCTCCTCTCCCTGGCACCTTCTGCCCTCAGGGTTGAGCCCGGGTCCTTACCTGGACTCTGGACCTGCAGGATCCAGCCCAACCCTCCTTCTGCACCTTGCACGGGCCCCACCTTCCAGCCTTCTGGACTGTCCCTGTTCTTGGAGGACACCTGCTCATCTCTGCCCCTCTGCCTTCCCTGAGCTACTTCTTCCCCCTGGAATTCCCACCTCTAATTTCTAGCCCAGTTCTACCCACCAAGAGTAGAAAAGCCCATAAACTTGGTGCAGGGCCTCATCTACCAGCCAGAGATCTGCAGATGAATCACAGCCAGCATTTGTCACTCAGACAGGGACAGCATTGCTCAGTCTTGGGAAACAGGTCCTCTGCGACGCTGCTCAGGGAATATAAATCAGGGACAATCTGGCCAATGCACTCTGTTTAGAGTCGACTGGAGTCTTAAGTCCTCCCCCAGGGGAAGGAGTACCTGATGTGTGCCTGCTTTGGCCTCCCCAGCACAGAGAAGGAGGGGGCAGGGGGCTGGGCCCCCCGATCGGGGTCAAGCTTGAGATTCCTTATTCCATTATCTTGGGGATCCAGGTCTGACACATGAAGCTCATCAGTAAAAAGCAGTTACCACGCGCTGCCCTGGGTTCATTCATCTTCCAGAGAGAAGATGATCAGCTTGGTACCAGCTAGGAGGTAGAGGAGGTCGGGGCTTGAATGTGGGGCTCCCTTCTCCCCAGGTGCTGGATGCAGATTTTAGAGGTGGTCAGCAGGCCCCTAACTTAGCTGTTTCTCTTTCTCCTAGTTTCTAGCACCTCCTGGCCCCTCTTCACCTCTTCTATCCATACGCCAAAGGAGATGGTCTTCTGTCTCCCTCACCCTCAGGGATCTCACCCACCCTGCCACCGATATTGTGTGAAGCAATGGGGAAGGGGTGATGGTGCCTTCCTGCAGTGACCTGCCTTAGGGGATGTCAGTCCCCTCCTCTGTCACAGCTGCCAAGCCCAGAGGCCCCACTGGCCACTACTCTGAGTATTTAGATGTCATTAAAAAGATGAGCCTAAGAGAAAAATCTCTTAAGATTAAAATTAACAACCCATATGCCCCACAAGGCAGCAGTTCTTCACATCTACCTTGGCAAGAAAATTCTTACCCGTGCGCCCGAGGGGCCTATACAAGATTGCTCCCTGCAGTATCGAGTGTCATAGCAAAATGTTGGGAATGATCGAAATGTCCAATCAACAGCAGACCAGCTGACTCAGCAAGGCCCCCACGCTGAGATGGAGGGCCTGGGTACCACTGGCACAGATTTCCACTCATGTGGTCAGGTGAAGAATGTGTGTGGCAGAACTGCCACGGGTACGATCCCGTTTACACGCAGCAACAACAGAATCCCACTCCTCCTCTGGGGCCCAGCTCCACGGCCATACCCCAGGAAGCCCGCCACTCTCAAGACACAGAGGGCCCTCAGCTCCCTGGCTGGGGTGAGCTTCACTCTCGCCACAGCCACTGTGTACGGTCATGTGCTCTTGAGGATTCAGCTCACAAACTCCTCACTGCCTGCTGTGTGCCCGCCCTGAGCCCCGTGCTGGAGCATGGAAATGCCAACAGTTAACACTTGTCGTCGTGTTTGAGGGCTGCCATGACAGAGCACCACAGTCTGGGTGGCTTAAACAATAGAAATTTATTCTCTCTCCATTCTGGAGGCTGGACGTCCAAGAACAAGATGTGGGCAGGGCTGGCTCCTTCTGAGGCCTCCCTCCTTAGCTTGTAGATGCCACCTTCTCCCTGTGTCCTCACATGGTCTTCCTCTGTGTGTGTCTGTGTCCTAATCACCTCTTCTTATAAGAACACCAGTCAGAGTGGGTTAGGACCCACCCGTATGACCTCATTTTAACTTAGTCAACTCTTTAAAGACCCTATCTCCAAATACAATTACATTCTGAGGTACTGGGGATTAGGACATTGGCATATGAATTTTGGGGGGACACAATTCAGCCCATAACACTTGTTAGGCACTTATTATATATGAGGCACTATTCTAGCTGCCTTATCTCATATCTCATTTAATTCTCTCAACAAGCCTCTGAGGTGCAAACCATTTTTATCATCCCCATGACACAGATGAGAAAACTGAGGCTCAGAGAGGTGAGGGCAATTGCACCTACATTCATCTGCATGTGCTTGTCTGTGCCCCCGACTAAAGGGTGGGCTCCAGGAGGGGAGGAGCTGATTGATCCATCCCCAATGCCTGGCACAGAGAAGGTGCTGGGTAAGGAAGGGATGATCAGAGAGGCCGTGCTCATGCTAACTCGGTTACAGATGAGAAAACTGAGGCTCAGGGAGGTGAGGGCAATTGCACCTACATTCATCTGCATGTGCTTGTCTGTGCCCCCGACTAAAGGGTGGGCTCCAGGAGGGGAGGAGCTGATTGATCCATCCCCAATGCCTGGCACAGAGCACAGATGAGAAAACTGAGGCTCAGAGAGGTGAGGGCAATTGCACCTACATTCATCTGCATGTGCTTGTCTGTGCCCCTGGCTAAAGGGTGGGCTCCAGGAGGGGAGGAGCTGATTGATCCATCCCCAATGCCTGGCACAGAGAAGGTGCTGGGTAAGGAAGGGATGATCAGAGAGGCCGTGCTCATGCTAACTCGGTCTGTGCCCTCCAAGGACTACAACCTTCCCTAACCCCCAAGAAGTTTCCTTTTTAATGCTCAATTCAGAGCTAAGTCCTTGGCCAGCCCCCAGCCAGCCAGCTCCAGTTCCCCAGGCCCCAGGGCTGCCCAAACACAAGAGCCACAGAGCCACGCAGACAGCCCAACCCTTTGATAAAAATCAATGCCATCGCCGGCGAGCAGCTGGGCCAAGCTTCCCAGGGCTCCGCGGTATCCCAGCAACAACACGCGCATCCCCTTGTCTGCAGGCTTCTGAGAAGATACTGCTCTCAGACATGGAGCCCAGCTAGTCCTAGCTCGTGAGCTATTGAGCCTGCAGCCTCCATCCAGGCTGGAGTGGGTTGGCAGACCCCAGGGCTCCTATGGGCTCACCTCCGGGGCCAGAGACAGACCCCCAGCAGGCGGGGCTGATAGAGGTGTCTGGGTCAAAGACTCTACCATGCAGATGTCTGACGCTCTGTTGCCCTCCTGGTGGGATACTGCTCTCAGACATGGAGCCCAGCTAGTCCCAGCTCGTGAGCTATTGAGCCTGCAGCCTCCATCCAGGCTGGAGTGGGTTGGCAGACCCCAGGGCTCCTATGGGCTCACCTCCTGGGCCAGAGACAGACCCCCAGCAGGCGGGGCTGATAAAGGTGTCTGGGTCAAAGACTCTACCATGCAGATGTCTGACGCTCTGTTGCCCTCCTGGTGGGCAGTTAATCCTCTTAGATCAGGGCAACTGCAGGGAGGCCTGTCTGCAATGTAAGCAGTTACAATTTGACAAGAGTCTGTAAATAGATGCATGTGCAGGATGCTTTATGGAGATGCAATATACTTAGGAAGTATTATCCTCAATCATTTACATCAGCTACCCAACTAGGTGCTGAACCCAGACCCTGTTGAGACAGTCTGGGCCCATCCTGTCTGGTCAGAGCTGCTGCAAGGCATCAGCTTGTGTGGTCTGGGTGCCCAACTTCAGAACCAGGGAGCCTGGCTGGCTGTGAGACCTTCCTCTGGCCAGCACTGTGCTGGGTGGACTGCCAGCCGCTGGCCCCCGGGGCAGGGGAGGCAGGAGGCTGGAGCCCAGCCCCAGGCTCATCCAGACTGTGCAGCTTCCAGCCCTTCCTGCCCGCTCATCTGGATTCACATATTTTTAATTGCCCTTATTTTACTACATCTTCTGTCTTATTCACTCTGTTAGCTAATGCTATTTACTCCTCTACTTTTAACTTTAAAAAATCTTTGTAGTGCTTTTCCTGTTTTATCTCACCCTTTTATTGTGGAATCTGTCAGCTCATTTCATCTGGCTTATTTATTTTACTTCTCTTATGATACAGTGTATTGGTTTTCATCCATCATGTTGAATTTTGAAGAATCTTCTTTTCCTTTGGCCTTGTCTGTGTGTAGCAGTGTTTTTGGAGGGAAAAGTCCAGGTTTTGAAGCCGGGCAGACCCTGACCCAGATCCGGCTCTGCTAGGCTGGTGACTTGTTGGCTTCTTAGAGTCACTTTAAGTCTCTGAGCCTCAGTTTCCTCATGAGAAAGACAGGGATAGTCGCTCCTATGGGAAGATTCATAGCTGTGAATGGATGTTAATTTAAAGCACCTGGCATAGGCCCGCCCATCGCAGGTGCACAGTCATTGCTGGCAGATGTTAATATTGGTGCCAGGAGTTTGGGATTCTGGTGTGTCCTCCAAATTACAGGACTGATGGTTTTCTTTGTCTTTTTCCCCCACCTCTGGGCAGCTGAGAGGAGGGTCCCAACCACAAGCCAGGGAAACAATGCAGGAGTAGGGGACAGAGCAGTTTCTGTTCTGGCAAGCCCACCCCAATCCAGGGGAAGATCTTCCAGGCACAGGGAACCACAACTGCAAAGGATCTGAGGCAGCAACAAGAGACAGAAAGTGGCCCGAGTGGCTGGAACAGAGTGGCTGTAGGAAGAGTAAAGTCAGGAGGTGAGAACAGAGCAATAGTATAGGTGTCACAGACCATGTTGAGGACTTTGAGGTTTACTCTGAGGGTCCTGGGAAGCCTTTGGAGGGTTTTCAGCAGGCCAATTGAGCTAATGCAATTCACGTTTTTAAAACATCACTGTGGCTCCCATGTGGATAGTGCAGGCATGGGAGCCAGAGCTGAAGGAAGAAATGAGTTAAGA
>NW_007733037.1:93428-119402 GCF_000696425.1 Galeopterus variegatus | reverse complement strand
GGGACACAATTCAAGCTTCAATGAGTTTGGGGAGACATTCAATCCACTGCAATAGATACATTTGTAGGTAAAGACATAGATATAGATACATGAGGACTTATTACAGAAATGGGTGTGCACAATTACAGAGACCAAGAAGTCCCATGATAGACAGAAGTCTGCAAGCTGGAGAGCTAGAGGCGCGGGTCGTGTAATGCAGTCCATGTCCAAAGGCCTGAGAACCAGGAGCACTGACGTCCGAGGGCGGGAAAAGAGGACATCCTGGCTCAAACAGGAAGCAAATTCCCTTTCCTTCCCCTTTTTGTTCTATTCAGTCTCTAATAGATGGTTAGAGGGTCCCCATCCGCATTGGTGAGGGAGGTCTTCTTTACTCAATCCACCAGTTCAAATGCTAATCTCTTCCAGAAACACCCTCACAGACACACACAGAAATAATATTTTACCAGCTACATGGGAATCCCTTAGCCCATTCAAGTAGACACATAAAATTAACCATCACAAGTCCACCCCTTGTCAACTTGGCACCCATACTTATCTCTTTAAACCATACTTAATCTCCAGATAAAGCCAATAACAGGGTCATAGTTCCACCTAATACAATATAACTAAAAATTCACTAATCCCTTCCCCAGAAGAGGAAGTAAACTCCTTGAGTGATGGTTACTCTTCTTCCAATATCCCATAACAAATACTATGATGTAAAATTAACAATACTTAAACACTGATATAAAATCAATACCTCTTATGTCACATGAGAAGGGAATAAAGGAGGAAAGAAAACAAATATATTTGCTAATCTATGTATATATACACACAAATGTATTCATATCAAAATAAGGAGGAAATATTCACTGACAATTACAGCACTCTTTTCTGTAACTGGTCATGGGGTTGCAGCTGGTATGTACAACTACCTTCTTCTACCACCCATCCTGTGCTCCCTTGCCTTCAGCAAGCACCTCAGCCAGTCCTGGTTCCTCACCTGGTGGGGTAATCATTCTGAAGGGTTTGGATGATTAATAATCCTGCCTGAATTGAGTTGTACTTTCCCATTAACCTTAATCACAGGACACAGTAATACTGAAAGTTGGCCTAAGGGATCTCCTGCATTCCAGACATAATCTTCCTTACCTCCAGTGTGGAGTAGTAGTCCAATTTTCCCTCGGTAGTCTGGCTCTGTCACCCCAGTCAACACCATAATTACCTTCTTAGCCTGTTCACTCAGAGGTACGAGGAGCCCAAAGTGGCCAGGTGGCAGCCTTAGCTTCCAGTTCAATGCAATTACTGTTGTGTTTCCTTATGGAAGCATTCTTCCCTATAGAACTAAGACCTCTAGGCCAGCAGAACATAAAACTGCAGGACCAGAAAGCAAAAATTTTGCTAGTGGGTCACTAGAAGTAATAGCAAGTGGTCCCTCTCCTTTTTTCACCCCTTGATTCCTGGACCTGTGAATGCTGGCTATGGGAGAAATAATGTCATATATTGATCACGCTGATTCAGACAATGTGCAGCCTTCTGGAAAACCTTGTCCTAAGCCTGCTAGGTTCTACCACCTAGATGAATCTGTAACTCAGTCTTCACAAGGCTATTCCACGTTTCTATCGAGCCAGCTGATTCAGGCTGGTGGGGAACATGGTAAGACCAGTGAATTCCGTGAGCATGGACCCACTGCTCCTCTTATCTGCTGTGAAGTGACTTCCTTGGTCAGAAGCAATGCTGTGTGGAACACTATGATGGTGGATTAGCCATTCTGTAAGTCCACAGATGGTAGTTTTGGCAGAAGCATTGCATGCAGGGAAGGCAAATTTGTATCCAGAGTATCTGTTCCAGTAAGAGCAAAATGCTGCCCCTTCCATGATGGAAACAGCCCAGTGTAATCATCCTGACACTAGGCAGCTGGCTTATCACTCTGGGCAATGGTACCATATCAGGGGCTCAGTGTTGATCTCTGCTGCTGGCAGATTGGGCACCCAGCAGTGGCCGTAGCAAGCCTTGGTGAGTGGAAGTCCATGTTGCTAAGCCCATGTATAACATTCATCCCTGCCACCATGGCCACTTTGTTCATAAGCCCATTGGCCAATGACAGGGGTGGCTGGGGAAAGATGCTGACTAGTATCCACAGACGAGTCGTCCTAACCATTCCATTATTAGAATCCTCCTGTGCTGAGGTCACCCTTTGGTGAGTATTCACATGGAACACAAATATCTTCAAGTTTTTTTTGCCCATTCAGAGAGTTCCATCCACATGCTTCTTCTCTAAATTTATCACCAATTTTCTAATCATGTTCTTTTCAACTCCTTAACCATCAGCCAAATCTTTGGCCCCAGTATATAATCGCACATCTGGCCATTTCTCCTTCCAAGCAAAGTGCACAGCCAGGTGCATTACATGAAGCTCTGCCCACTGGGAGGACTTTCCTTTACCACTGCCCTACAAGGGTGTCTCAGAGAAGGACTGTAGTGCTACATGGTCCACTTCTGTGTGGTTCCTATATATTGTACAGAAGCATCTGTAAATGAGGCCCAAGTCTTCTCTTCTTCTGTCATCTGATGAGAGAGAACTCCCCATGAAGCCATAGGTACAGGCTGAGAGACAGAAGGCAATGTAGTAGCAGTGGGGACCTTGGGCATTTGGGCCACTTCTTCATGTAATTTACTTGTGGCTTCAGGGCCTGCTCAGGCCCAATCACATGCATACCACTTCCATTTGATGATGGAGTCTTGCTGTGCATGCCCAACCTATGACTTGGTTAGTAAGATAACATCCAGCTCATGATGAGCAGCTCAAGCCACATGATAACTTGATGGACCATGGTTAAGTGTTTGGTCTCTACTAAGACCCAGTGGCAGGCCAAGAACTGTTTCTCAAAAGTGAAGTGGTTCTCTGCAGAGGATGGCAGTGCTTTGTCCCAAAATCCTAAGGGCCTGTGCTGCAATTCACCTGTAGGGGCCTGCCAAGGTCTCCATCCCTATCTGCCACTGACACCTCGGGCACCATTGAAATTGCAGGATCATATGGCCCAAGTGGCAGAGCAGCTTGCACAGCAGCCTAGACCTGTTGCAGAGCCTTGCGTTCTGAGCCCCACTCAAAACTAGCAGTTTTTCGGGTCACTCAGTAAGTGGGCTGGCGTAACACACCCAAAGGAGAAATATATTGCCTCCAAAATCCAAAGAAGCCCACTAGACATTGTGCCTCTTTTTTTTTTTTTTTTTGGCGATCAGAAAGATCAAATACAACAACTTATCTTTCACCTTAGAAGGGATATTTCAACATGCCTCTTACCACTAGAACCCTCGAAATTTCACTGAGGTAGAAGGCCCCTGAGTTTTAGTCTGATTTATTTCCCAACCTCGGACATGCAAGTGTCTATCAGTAAGTCTACAACAGTTGCTTCTTCTTGCTCACTAGGTCCAGTCAGCATAATCTCATCAGTGTAACGGACCAGCACGATCTCCTATGGAAGGGAAAGGTGATCAAGATCCTTGCAAACTAAATGATGACACAGGGCTGGAGAGGTGCTGTTCCCCTCAGGTAGGGCCATGAAGGTGCACTGCTGGCCTTGCCAGCTAAATGCAAACCGCTTCTCGTAGGCCTTATGGACATGGATGGAGAAAAGGGAATTTGCTATACAAAACCTTATTAGCTCCAGGAGTGTTTCATTGATTCCTTCAGATTTTCTATACAGACAATTAAGTCATCTGTGAACAAAGACAGTTTTATTTCTTCCTTCCCAATCAGTATTCATTTAACTTCCTTTTCTTATCCTATGGCTTTAGCTAGGACTTCAGTATGATGTTGAAAAGGAGTGGTGAGAGGGGACATCCTTGTCTTGTTTCTAATCTGCTCAAAAATTTTTAAGAGTGTAAAGAGGCCCTGAGACCAAAACATTAGAGAACCGCTTACCTGGAGAAAGTAGAAGGGTGCATTCTTTGGCTAGGGCTGCCATAGCAAAGTACCGCAAACTGGGACCTTAAACGATAGAAATGTGTTGTCTCACGGTTCCAGAGGCCAGAAGTCTGAGATCAGGTGTCAGCAGGGTTGGTTCTTTTGAGGGCTGTGAGGAAGGATCTGTTCCTCGTCTCCTGTGTAGTTTCTGGAGGTTTGCTGGCAATCTTCAGCAATCCTTGGCTTGTAGGAGCATCACTCCAATCTCTTCCTTCATCTTCACATGTGTATATCTGTGTCCAAATCTCTCCTTTTTGTAAGGACACCTGTGGATTAGGGTCCACCCTCCTACAGTATGAACTCATTTTAACCAATTGTCTCTACAAAGATCCTGTTTCCAAATAGGGCCACATTCTGAGGTGCTGCGGATTAGGATTCAATATATGAATATTGACACAATTCAACCCATAACAAGGGGGGCGGGCAATGGAGATCCAGATCTAAAGATGGGGAACTCAGAGATTTCAAGGCTGAACAGAGGAAATGGACAAGGGACAGAGCAAGGAGGATAATCAGGAGGATGAGAACTCAAGAGCTGAAAGTGTCTCCGGAATCATGCAGTGGTCATAAAAAAGGAGGACTGAGAAGCATCTGGGGGTTACCAGGGACCCAATGGGTCTGCTTCAATGGAGTGAAGGGGGCAGAACCCAAAGTAAGAACTGGAAAATCCGGAAGTCAGTGGCTGGTGAAGAAAAGATAGGTACAGAAACCAAGTACAGAAAATTCTTTCCAAATATCAGGCAGTGAAGGGAAAGGAGGGAGCCAGGAAATAGCTGAAGAGAAAATGAAACATCATGGAAAGTTTTATTTTTATTTTTATTTTTTATTTTTTGAGGGAAGAGAGTTGATTATCCCCAAAATTCCGTGAGTTCTAGTTGCATAGCTCTCCTAGAAAATGGGAATTTCTTCTTTTGCTTACCCATTAGGTACATTTGTGACAGTCCCTTCGAATCATGCAAAGACGTCTTTTACATTTCTCTGCAAGTTTCCTGTGTTTATGGGCAGCATTTCATAACATTGCTGATTCATGGGAGGTGGCGGCAGGTAACGTGTCAGCAGCCACAGTCTAGTTTGTCCACAACCAAAGTAAATGTCTTAAGTACTCTCCTGTCAATCTCAAAGGTAAAGAGAGAGCGAAGAACCAGACACAGCTCTGGCCCCCAAAAGGGTTTCCAGTGACTAGTGGGAAATAAAAAAAGACTTAGTTCAACCCACCCTTTTGCAGAAAAGTGAAGCACAGAGAAGCTAAATGAGGTGCCCAAAGCCAGATAGTACACTCTTATTTCCTTGATTATTCGTGTAACTCATTTTTTTAAGTGCAAGTGATTGGTCTATTAATCATTAAATATATATGTCTATTTTTATGTACTCTCAAGATTCTCAACTCAATCAATACTTTGAAGGAAAATAAGTTACATTTGGTGTTAGGTCTTGAGAGAAACAACTTCCTTAGAGCAGAATCGATCTTTTATATTATCCAAAAGAACATTGTTTTTTGACATTTAGGGCTTAACACACTGTTTTCATTCTGCAGACAAGTCTGGGGCACGGTGCAAGTTGCAACCACTTTATATCTTGGGAGTATCTCCCCAGTTATTTGCCTTTTCTATAATAATATTTAGTCTAAACTATACTGGTGAGTTTCCTTTCATAATTTCCAGTTCACTCCACTTGCTAAAAAAAAAAAAGAATTTAAATCTACTAGCTTGTTTCTCTTCTTTCTCCATTTAATATTCTGCACTGAGCACAGAGTCAAAGAATTGCACCACTGGAAGAAAACTTAGAGATCATCTCATCCAATCACTTTAGAGGTGAGAAAACAAAACCCCATGGAGGTAAAGTGATTTGCCTGAGGCCCTGAAGTTAACGGGGGCAGTGCTGGAAACAGAACACAGGGCTCCTGACCCTGGGTCTTTTCACTTATTCACTGCAACTTTCCAGCTGGCTTCACACAGGTCTTAACATGCCTTTGTGTTAGGCACAACACACAGCAGAACTCCTGGGGATCATCTATCTCCTCCACGGAGTCCCTAACTCTAGCCTTCCCACAAAGGACTGAAGGCACCATTGCCCTTGATTTTTCCCCTTGTATCCGCCTCTGCTGTCAATTGAATGTCCCCCGCCCCAAATTCATTGAAATTTAAATTGTGTTTCCCAAACTTCCAGGTATTAGAAACTTGGCCCCCACTGTGACAGTATTGAGAGGGTGGGAAATCCCATTATGATGATTGAAAGGTGGGACCTTGGGGAGGTGATTGGATTGCAAGGCCTATGTCCTAGTTCATGGGCATGGTTCTGAGGGCTTTAAAAAGCCCTCTCTGCTCCACCATCTTCTGCCTTGTGAGACCCCTGCATTGCTGTAAAGCCACCACCAAAGAAGACTGTCACCAGATGTGTTCCCTGGACTTTAGACTTCCCAGCCTCTGAAACTGTAAGCAATAAATTTCATTTTCTTAAAAATTACTCAGTTCCATGTATTTTATTATAAGCAACAGAAATGGACTAATACAACCTCCTAGAGATTCGTCCCCATATGTCTTGGGTAACATCAACACCAAGGTTATATAACTTCCCCAAGGTCACAGAAGTGACAATACGAAACCTGGAATCCAAGATTCCAGACTCAAGGTTGTGTTCCCAACCAACCAACCCATGGGCAGCCTGGACAAGGAAAGTTATAGAAGAGGCCAGAAGGACGCAGTAGGAGGGAAGAAGGTGGTGTTGGTAAGACGTGGCCAACAATCTCTGGCTTGACTACCTGGTCCTGTTCACTTTTCTGTGAGCAGAACTGGAAAAGAAAAATAGGCTGAGTGTTTATCACCAACATGCAGCTTATTTCCTGAAAACCTTAGCTTAAAGTTTCTCTTTAAGAACACACATCTCTGTTTATTAAACAAAAAAAAAAAAACTCTGGCCATAAGCATTGTTGTGCCAACAGAAATATTTTGCACAAACTGTAAGACTGGGAACTATAGGGAGCCAGAAATTGCCAATCGGAGAGTTGCAGAGCTGAAAAGGCCATTCCCTCCCATTGTTCATTAGCTTTACCTTAGAATGTTCTTACCTGTTTGATGCTAGTCACTCACTTTTCTAATGCTTAGACTATCTCACAGACGAACTGGCTGCCTTCAAGACTGGTGAAAAAATGGTCACCAGAGGCATTTAAGCAGGAGTCCAGGTAACAACCTTGAGAGGCAAGAGAGGTTAAACGCAGCCAAACCAAACTCTACAACATACTACTTTCTTTTAGACGGGCATTTGCACTAGGTTAAGGATTAGGCCAGATGGCCTCCGAGGTCCCTTTCCAACACCCATATTGTAACTGAGATTCTAAGGTTTTTTTGTGTCTTGTTTCTATTCTTTTTTAAGTCCTAAATATTCCTGGGTGTGTCTGTACATTCTGCTGTAGACTTTGAGCACCCCAAGAGCAACATATGAAACTTGAAACTTAGGACATACGGGTTAGTCATAAAAGTGGATTAGACATAGATGACAAGAGATTTGATAAAAGACAGGGTAGAAGAAAATATCCAGGAAAACAAAGAGATGGAGGATAAAGAAGAGGGTAGGAGAATTAGAGGACACGGTGGAAAGGTCTAACCCACGTGTAACTGTAGTCCCCAAGAAAGAGCAGAGAATAGGACAGAAGTATTTGATGGTTGAGAACTTTTCAAAACTCATGGAAGACATAAAACTCCATATCCAATTGCCTACAAACCCCAAGCAGGACAAATAAAAAGAAATCCTTATCTGTGCACATTAGAGTAAAACTGCTGAAAACTAAAGACAAAGCAAAAATCTTTAACAAACCAAAGGATAAAAAGGACAAATTTCCTACAAGGGACCGCCGATTAGGAGGATAGTTCTCAACAGAAACAATGGAAGTTGAAAGAAATAGAATTTTATCTTTAAAGCTCTGAAAGAAAAGATCTGCCCATCTTGAATACAACACCCAATGAAAATATTTTTCAAGAATGAAGGAAGAATAAAAACATCCAGACAAACAAAATCTGAGGGTATTGATCACTCCACTGAGGGAATATTAAAGAAGTGTTCTGCAAGGAGACGAATGATCTCAGATAGAAGCCCAGACAAGCAGAAAGGAATCTTGCTAAATATGTGGATAAATTTAAATAAATGTTCACTTACAAAATAATAAGAAGAAAGACTTATTGACTTGAAAATAAGTACATAGCTAACATACCTGACTACAGTGACATAAAAATCAGGAGTGGATAAAGAGTTTTAAAGTTCCAATGTCTTCACATTATCTGTGAAGATAGCAAAAGTATCGATTTATATTAGACTTTGATATGTCACGAATGCATGTTGTAAGCTCTAAAACATGGAATACCAAAAAACTCTCTCCAAAAGCAGAGAGGAAAAACAAAATAGGAACATAAGACAGATGGTAATGCTAGAGAGCACTTGGTGGATGATAGTTTTACTGTCTTTGCAGATAATGTGAAGGCGTTGGAACTTTAAAACTCTTTATCCACTCCTGATTTTTATGTCATTGAAGTCATGTATGTTAGCTATGTACCTATGTTTAACTCAATATGTACCTATTTTTAAACCTAAACATGTCAGTAAATACATTTAATGTAAATAGATTAAATGACAAAATTAAAGACAAAAATTGATTTTCAAATGGGGTTTTTTAAAAATCCAATACAATTTTTTTAATATAGGATACACATGTGAAACATAACCTAAGGACTTAGGAAAGTTGAAACTAAAATGATGGGATATGATTTAGCATGAAAAACAAAGCAAAAAGGGCTGGTGTAGGTATAGCCACATCAGACAAAGTAAACTTTATGGCAAAAAAAAATTACTAGAGATAAAGAGGGATATGACAGGGATTTTTTTTCTTCTAAAGAAGGCTCGATTCACCAAGAAGGTGGCACAGTTCTATATTTGCACGTACCTCAATTACAACCTCAAATATTTAATGGAAAAATTGACATAACTACAGGGAAGAGAAACCCACAATTGTTTGTCTCAGTAGTTAATAGAATAAGCAGACCAGATTAAAACCAGGAAAAACAAAGAAGTTCTGAACCTCACAATTAGCCCTCTTGATCTAGTGGACTCACCTGAACCGCGTGACATATTCTTTTCAAGCACGGCCAAACCTTTATAAAAAGTGGCACATGACGGCTCTTAAGGAACATCAAAAACTAGAAGTTATCCAAGTATATTCGCAGATCGCAGCACAATTAGGCTAGAAATCAGTAACAAAAAGATAGCTAGCAAACTTCCATATGTTTGGAAATTAATAAATACAGTTCAGAGACGATGGAAGGGAATGAGACCCCGGGTGCAGGTGGAAGATGGCCTTAGCCAAGGGGAAAGCCGCATTCGGCCTGGGCCTGGGCCATGGTCCTACCGCCTCCTACAGCAATTATGGATTAAGAACAAGCTAATGAGCTGGCGGCTTAGCTCAACGATGGAAGGGAATGAGACCCCGGGTGCAGGTGGAAGATGGCCTTAGCCAAGGGGAAAGCCACATTCGGCCTGGGCCTGGGCCATGGTCCTACCGCCTCCTACAGCAATTATGGATTAAGAATAAGCTAATGAGCTGGCGGCTTAGCTCAGTTGGTCAGAGCGTGGTGTGGATGGCACCAAGGTCCAGGGTTTGATCCCTGCACCAGACAGCCACCCACAAAAAAGAACAAGCTGAATGAATTACCCTGGGAATTGTTCAAAGGAGTTCCAAATGGTGAGCTGCAGGCCCTGCTGACTTTTTTGCTTTGATTGACTCTATGGCATGACCTCAAGGCTGGACTCCATTTTTCTTTAAAGGGCATTTCTCATTTTCTCCAAATTACAGACTCATCACTGAGGCAGTGAGTGAAGTTCAGCTCCTCCACAAACTAAGTGCTGCTCAGGTTCAGGTCTAGATGTTTCAGTCTCATGAGCTCCCAGAGCCTGACGTTTTTTTGTGAAAACAGATCCTGAAGAGCCATCAATCCCTTCCCGGCTCAGAAGTTAGAGAATAGCAGAAACAGTCGTGTTTAGGGCCATGATTCTCAGAGTGGATTTGGGGCTGACTGGAGGTGGAAACCCCAAGTTCAAGGCCAGTGGTCTTCTCCCAGCGATGGACAGGTGGCAGAAGGGCCTATTGGAATCACAAAGGAGGCCTCTTCATAAAACATTCTTCCCACGGACTTCTGCTATTCCAGGCCACAGATGGCTGGCTTTCAATCTTTTAGCACAAAAAATACTCTGTCACCTCCTTTTCTTTTTCAAATGAAATCTTATCAGGGACAACAGATAAAATTGGAGGCAGTGAGGGCACTGGAACCCCACCCTCTTGGCCACCCCCACCCAGCCACCATCATGAAGCCTGGCCACAGACATTTTAACCTGGGCTTTTTTTACTATATGTGTAATCAAATACCTAGCTCAACCATTAAAAAAAAAAAATCTTGAGAAAGTTCCCACAGAATGTCTAGCTCTGAGCAATGCAACTTCCCGGTACACCCTCCAAAGTAAACCTGATGTAAACTGTATGACAGAGGTAGAGTGAGGTAACCAGCCACATGGAGTTATTAGTTGTAGACCTGTTAAGAACAGCTAATACTGTGACGCTAATGCAAGAGTCACCTTGCAGCCCTTTCCTTGGGAATTGATAAGTGACCAGTGACCATTCTAGTTTAGAATAACCAATCTATCCTACTTTAGGATAACAAAATTCTTTAATCTGTTGATAAGAGAATGTTTGTCTTTTAATTGTCTTGCAAACAGCTAATCTAAAACAGTCCCAGATCAAATGACAATGACCAAAGGAAGGACAGAACACTATCCTTCCCCTCCATATGCACTGCTTCCCAGAAAAGCTTTCACTGATATGATCTGATAGGATGCTGACTGTTTAGGTCTGTAGATGCTATAAAGTCTCCCAGGCAGGGCCATTTTAAATCTTTGTGTGTCCCAGCTCTCATTTTGGAGGGACACACTCTGCTCACATCAAACATGTTAAAATGCACCCAGCATCTTACATTAAATTGTTTCTCTTTAAACGTTTGAAATGAATTGTATAAATTTGTTTTTGAAATAATTCTTTGTTTGCCCAGGTTTTTGTTATCGTTCTTATTTTCGATCCGAGAACATTTTCTCAGGTCTCAAACAGTTTTAGACCCTTGAAAATCTTGTAGATTCCACACACTGCTGTTATCTGCAGTGACCATTAGATAAACCAGCCCTGGCCCATGAAGCTCACTGCAGGGTTTACTGTGAAGAAAAAGTTGACGATGGTGTTTGTTCTATGAGGGGATCTTCAAAAAGTTCGTGGAAGGATTTGTATTATCTTTCACTTCTATTTTTTCCATGAATATTTTGAGGTATCCTCGTATTAAGCAATGTCCTACTGGTGGGGATGTAACAGAGAAAATTCTTCTCTGGTTTTGGTATCAGGAGCAGTTGTGCTTCTATTGTTTTTATCTTGGGGGCCCATGAACCACGTACGTGATCAGGTTACCCTCTTCACACTGGCCGCCAGGAAGCTCAGAAAACATGCACAGCATTTTGTGCTCTGAACTCACTCATGACCCATCTTTCCTACCCTAAATTTCTCTTTGCCTTGTTTCTTCTCATTTATTTTAAATTCATTTTATCTAGATCAATTAAATGTCGGTAGGCTTCCTTAAATCCTTTGTGGACCAAGGCAGGATATAAATAAGTCAATATGAGGGCTGGCCGCTTAGCTCACTTGGTCAGAGCACGGTGCTGATAACACTAAGGCCCAGGGTTCGATCCCTGTACTGGCCAGTTGCTAAGTAAACAAATACATACATAAATAACATTATTTTTCCCTAGAACTGGCTTTCTCCCACTTCTCTGGTATTTCTTATTTATGATGACCCTCTATTAAAATGGTAGTTTACATTTACTGAGTACTTTCCAACTGCTTGCACTGTGCTAAGTGCCTTTTTTCCTTTTCTTTTGCAGATTTTTATTTTTTTTATTTTTTTTATTTTTTTTTGTCTTTTGTCTTTTTCTGTGTCCGGCAACGGATCGCAACCCTCAGTGTTGCCCCCGTACCGGACCGGGGACCGGCAACGGGATTGCAACCCTCGGTGTTGCTCCCGTGCCTCGCTCAAGATTTTTATTTTTAATTGACATGTAATGACTGTACATGCTTATGGGGTGCAGAGTTATATTTTAATATATGTATACAATATGTATACATGCTTTATGTGGATCATTTCATTGAGTCACAACTCCCAAGATAGGTGCTATCGTCCTATTACTTTTCAGATAGGGAAACTGAGGCTTGGATGCATTGAGTAATTTGCCAGGGCCGCCCAGCCAATGAGAGGCAGGACTGGAATCCATCACCGGCTGGTCCCACGGCCACCCCCTCATCCCAGACAAAAATTTGCCTTCCTCATGGGTGCCTTTTTCTCTATTCCCTTCTGTTGATTTGGCCTCCTAAATTTAGCCTCTTCTGCTCCTCTCCTCTCCGTCCTCGGTTCAACTCATTTCAGGGCCCTGGTGATCTCTGGTGGGACTTCCACGGAAGCTTCTTAGGTGATCTCCCTGAATCCAGTCCTGTCCTCCTCAGATCTAACCTTCATGTTTCTGATATTCGAATTCATCCACATCTAGAAGCTCCACATCTAGATGCACTCAGGACCATTGTGATCTGTCCTTAGCCTACCTAGACAAAATGTGACCCCACCCATGCCCCCAGGAAAACAAATTATTCACTCCCCAAAACAAGGAGCACGTGCGACACCTTGGAGGCCATGCATGTACTGTTCCTTTCTTCTGTACCTGGTGAACCACACATCTTTTTTTTTTTTTTTTTTTTTTTTAAAGATGACCGGTAAGGGGATCTCAACCCTTGGCTTGGTGTTCTTAGCACCACGCTCAGCCAGTGAGCTAACCGGCCATCCCTATATAGGATCCGAACCCATGGCCCTGGTGTTATCAGCACCACACTCTCCCGAGTGAGCCACGGGCTGGCCCGAACCACACATCTTTTATGTTTCTGGTCAAAACACCATCTCCATTGTGAAATGTTCTCTGACTCCTAAGGCTCAACCCTCTTCCCTCGGTAGAGACCTCCTCAGCACACTTCTCTCACTGTATGGTCACTATTGACTTGTCCTTCTCCTTGTCCTGCACCCTGAGCTCCTTAAGGACAAAGGCTGTGTTGTCCTACTCACTTTGGAGTCCCTATCCCAAGGGTCAACTTCCAGCAGCTATTTGCTAATTGTTGGATGTTCAACCAGTGCTAATCCTGAACAGGACTCTCGTCCACTGTGTGAAGATTACCCTTCCTAAAGCACTTCAGTCCCCATCCCCAAATCCTTTGGGCAAATTAGAATAAAGTGTCCCTCTGGGATGCAGTAATGGCTTATGTATCTGTCCCCATGGCTTTGCAGGAGCTGGTTGCCACCACCCACCCTCTTCCCAGGCCATACCTGTGCGGGACACAGTGCACAACCCACACCGCAGGGCTGCGCGCACACAGACGGTGTCCCACCCGTGTATGTGCCGTTCCTTTTCCTTGAAAGGCCCACCAGCTCCCACCACACAGGCCATCTTCAACACCAGCCCAAATGTCATTTCCTCTGTGAGTCCTTCCCCTGTACCTCTCAGGTAGATTTACTCACTCCCTCTTCTGTATTCCCGTGTGTGCAGAAGATGCCCATATGTGAGTTTTGCCCTGTGACATTACAACCCTTTCTTTGCTGCTGGACTGTGCTTTCCTCAAGGGCAGAGACCATGTCTCAGTCATCCTGAGTCTCAAAGGCCTAGGATGATGCTTTTCATATATGGGTTGGGCGAAGGCAGAGCTCTAATCAAGTTACTTCTCAGCTCAAAATCTTCACAAAGCCTCCCCTTTTGCCTCCTGAGTCAAACTCCCCGCCTGGCACACAGCAGCTCAGCCTCGGGGCTCTGCAAGGCTGTCCTTTCTCCTCCCCCACTCCACCCTCCTCCGCTCACCTGCACCTGCCTGCGCTGTGGCCACAGTGCACCTCTGAGCACCAGCTTACCTCTGGGCCCTTGCTCACCTGTCCCTTCTACCTCCAATGCCTACTTCTGGTCTCCACCTGTCAAAATTCTATCCACCTTTCAAAGCCCAATTCAAATGCCATTTTCTGCATAAAGCATCCCATCAGCAGATGTGGCTTTTTGCTGCTGAGAGCCAAAATACTTGGTCCCTCCCGAGTCATTCCTGAAACACTGTGCTGGGTTTCAATGGTGTGTGTGTGTGTGTGTGTGTGTGTGTGTGTGTGTGTGTGTGTGTGTGTGTGTGATTAAAGTATTTTGAGGGCAGGTATTCCCAGACTTTGTCATCGTGCAGTGCATGCAGTAGGCGCTCAGTAAATATTGGACTAAATGGAATAGGGAATCCATGCTTCACCTGCAGATGGAAAAGGCAGTAAACTGATCTCCAAGGAAGCAGCAGGACACAGATATCCTCTCCTGTCCTCTTTTTTCTCAATAGGGACAATACCTGAGCCTGAGGAAGACTGGCACCAATTGCCCCTCCTTCCCTCCCCCGGACAACATAGTTCGGCTTCCTTTCTAGGGAGGTGAGAGCAGGTGTGACCGGTGAGGCCTCCTTTGCTCCACCCCACGCTTTCCCCCCACACAGAGCAACGTTCACCTCTGGCAGAGTCGCCTTCCAGCTCCTGCAGGAGCGGCGCTGGCTCCGCGCTCGGCCGGATGGTGCGGGCAGGGGCCCGGCCCTCTGGCATGCGGCGCCTGGCCTCTGCCACCCGGGCTGCCCTGATCCTCAGCCTGCTCGCTGCCTCCTTCCACTCAGCCTGCCGGGCAGGTAGAACTGGGAGCTTTATTCTTGGCCACACTGGGAAGAGGGAGGGAGGGACGGACGGTGGGAGGAAGGGGAGGGGGCGGGCGACGATTCCTTGGCCAGGGTTGGTCCGGCACCAAAGGAAAGAGGAAAGGGGACCTTCTCATCGGAAGGACGAGGCAGGGAATGGGGACTGGGAGCGGGGTGCGGGGTGCGGGGTCTTAGCTTTGCCCCAAACCGAGATCGAATACCCAACTCCTCAGCTAGGACAGGAGCAGCCACCAAGAAAGAGGAAAAGGCACTTTGCCCGAGTCCCGTCCATCAGAGGGCCAGACTGGCCGGAGACGCCACCACGGCGTGTGCTGTTCCCCAGCGGCTCCTTCTCAGCTGCCCTGGCCTCGTGAGCGGCAATCCTGCCTTTGCACCTCTGTGTCTAACCTTCCCTTACCTAAGGTCCTCCGTCCCTCCTGCCCCCTGCACTTTCTCTGCGACTTTCACAAAACCCAACCCCGTGGAAGCTGCCGTTCCCTGCTGTCCTCTACTCTCCTGCCTCCCCGGGCTCTGGAAGTGTGGGGCCAGCACCCCACTTTCCCGTGGAGGTCTGAGCGTTGACTGGCGTCCCCAGCCTCGCTCTGCAGGGCTGGGCTCTGCATCTCACAGCACAGGCACCTCGGTCACACTCTGGTGCTCCTGGCCTCTGCCTCTGGCTTGGATCTTGTCCTCAGCTCCCTCAGAACACTGTCCACCCTGCTCCCTGACGGACTCTCCCCAGCTCAACCCCGTCCCCCGAGTGTGCATCTGTCTCTCTCATCACAGTCTCACCTCTAGCCACTGCCAGGTGACTCAGTGTGGCGGTTCAGAGCGTGGGCTCTCGGAGCCACCAAGCCTCAACCCAGCTGCAGCTTCCACAACTTACTAGCTGTGTGGCCCTGAGCAAATGACCGCTTCTCTGTCCACTGTCCTCATTTGTAAGGTGGAGATAACCATAGTGCTTATTTACAGGGATGTTGTAAAGAGGAAACAAGATGACGGCCTGTAAGGAACTTACGGTGAAATAGCACGTGGTAAACATGCAACGAGTGTTAGCAACTTTGGTCAGCGTGCTCGTTTGATTTTCCAATTCCACCCCTCCCCAAATAAAAGTGTTTAATTTCTTTCTGTTTACGCTCACGGTGCCTAGCTTATGATAGTGGCTCTAAAAAAATTGAATTGACCGATTTAGCTGCACTGAATTGTTGAGTCTTCTCAGAAGCCTTCACTTGGGGAGTGATCCCAAGTGGGACCAGTCCCTGACTGGCTCTGCTTACAAGGGAGAAGGGTGATGTTTAAAATTCTTAGGAGTTTTCACCTGGGCTATCCCATTTGAACCATGTAAAAATGATGGTATTGAACAATTTTTGACCTTAAAAAAATGGCAATTGTGTATAGTTTAACCTAATACTAGTATCCAATTAACTAGTTTTTTTCCACTCACTCTGGATGGGGACTATTTCCATCGCAGGTATAGAGGGGAGGTGAAAGTCAGGGCCAAGGAAGTTATTTGGGTTATAAGGAAATTTTAAATGTTGAGGAATCAATTTCTCCAAAACAAATAAAGACCAAGCTCTAAGCCATTTACTTGTAAATAATTTACAGTAATAATCAGATTGCATCAAGGTAATTACTATACTTTAAGCAGGACATTGGAGTGGTTTGGGGGTTGGGTGGTATAAAATTAGCCTGAGCAGCAACAATTTCATAGCTTTGGCTAAACAAGTTTCCTCCTAACTTGTCCTGCCCATGTGACAACAAGCACCTTTGAAGGACGGGCCGACCTACAGTCAGTGGGGCCTTGAGAGTTTCAGACTTTTTTTTGCATTGCCAAAGAAGTAGATTGAACAGCAATATAATTGTCAGAAAGATCCTTCAAAATCAATCTTTTGGTTTTGATCTACCAAGATTAGTGTTAGCACCGCCAGTCCTTTCTTTGATGGTGAAAATTTCCATATTTGCCCCATGCTTCCAATGTGGTAGCCACTTGCCACATGTTGCGATTGAACACTAGCACCGCCAGTCCTTTCTTTGATGGTGAAAATTTCCATATTTGCCCCATGCTTCCAATGTAGTAGCCACTTGCCACATGTGAACAACTGAAATGTGGCTAATGTGACCAAGAAGCTGAATTTTTAGCTTAACTTAAATTTTTTTTTTTTTTTTTTTTTTGTTCAAAAGATGACCAGTAAGGGGATCTCAACCCTTGGCTTGGTGTTGTCAGCACCACGCTCAGCCAGTGAGCAAACCGGCCATCCCTATATAGGATCCGAACCCGTGGCCTTGGTGTTATCAGCACCGCACTCTACCGAGTGAGCCACAGGCCGGCCCTTAACTTAAGTTTTAATGAGTTTAAATAGCCACAAGTGGCTACTGGCTGCTGTATTGGACAGTGTGGACCTTGACCCTCTACGTTCCTATACTCAGTTAAGGAGGGCACACGCGGAACGGCCTTTGTTGCTGGCATCCTTAACCCAAACCCCACCCCCAACCCCTCTAACTCTGACAGAGCTTTAAGAATTCCTGCTAAAGTTCTTTTTTTTTTTGTCTTTTTGTCAATAGTGTGTTTGGAAAGCTACGTACAAGGGTACTTCAAAAAGTTAGTGGGAAAATAAAATTTAAAAATGATACAAATCTTTTTATGAACTTTAGAGTACCCTCATAGAGCAGGCCCTTAGTCACTGGACAGCAATGAGAAATGAAGATACAGGATCACTGAATGAGAATGAAGTGACAGGAAAAAGGGAGTGTGTTAGTTTGTTTAGGCTGCCTTAATAGACACCAACCAAGTGGCTTAAACAACAGAAATTTATTTTCTCACAGTTCTGGAGGCTGGAAGACCAAGGTCAAGGTGTTGGCAGGTTTGATTTTTCTCAAGGTCTGTCCCGTTGGGTTGGGCGTCTCCCTTCTCACAAGGGCTCCACCCATATGACTTCATTTAACCTTAGTTACCTCTTTAAAGGTCCCATCTCCAAATACAGTCACATTGGGGGTTAGGACTTCAACATACAAAGTTGGAGGTCATAGTTCTATCCATAACAGGGAGTTGGCTTTGTCGAATAAAGCCGCCACGTACCTATTGTTAACCTAGGAAAAATGCATTAGAGAAAAATGTCTCCAAATGTGTTGAGTTTATTTGGGAATAGAAATAGGATGACAATCTGGAATGCAGACCATGGCGAGCCACAGTTGCATTTGGTGAGGGAAGGTAAGAGAAAGCTGTTATTGGCAAAAAGGGAGCAGTTCACGTGGGCTTCTTGGAAACAGTTCACTGGTCTCAGAGGCTCCAAGTTTCAGATTTGTCATCAGTTCATCGGTTGACATGGCATCACTGGGCACGTTCTTCTCGGAGCATCTTATGTGAATTACTGCAGTTGTAAAGAACGTCTAATGATGAACTTTGTCACAGAAACGTGTGCGTATGTGCAAAGCCAGAGATACGTGAAAGATGTGAAGGACGTGAAAGGATTTCTGGTGGATTTTTAGAAGGTCCTTGGAAATAGTTCTTAGCCCAGACAAGCAAGCATGAGCCCCCCTCCTTCCTGCCTTTCCTGGCTCTATTTTGTCTGGGTCTGACAGAAAGTGATTCCACCAAATTTTACATTATAAAGGAATTTTTTTTTTCTGGACTTTTTTAGGTATTTACAACTAGAAAACTTGTTTGAAATTCTTTGTCTGGGTCTGACAGAAAGTGATTCCACCAAATTTTACATTATAAAGGAATTTTTTTTTCTGGACTTTTTTAGGTATTTACAACTAGAAAACTTGTTTGGAATTCTTTTTTTTTTTTTAATTAAATCGGATTGAGGATTGATTATACATATTTGTGGGGTACGGAATCATATTTCAATACATGTATATAATGTATGATGATCAAATCAGGATAATTAGCATATTCAGCATTATGAAACTTAATCATTTCTTTGTAATGAGGACATTCGATCCCTCTCTTCTAGCCATTTGACAATATGTAAATTATTATTAATTATAGATGCCTAGTTCGATGGTACACCAATAGAACTTATTTTTCCTATCTAGCCGTTTTGTGTCCATTAACCAGGCTCTCACTCTCTCTCCCCCCTTCCCCTTTCCTGCCTCCAGTAACCACAGCTCTGCTCTGTTCTTCTGAAAGCTTGAGTTAGTATACGATGGAAATTTTATAACACTTTCATAATACTGACTACCAATTTACAAAAAAGATTTCAAACTCTATGCCTGGAAATGGCTTTTCCTACTGCCTAAGACTACCTCCTGTCTTTTCTTCCAGAAGCAAGCAACAGCAACAACTCAGCCTTGACTGCCCACCACCCAGACCTCGGGACCCTGGAACAGTGCCCCAGTAAGCTTCTCCTGACGATGGCCCTAACCCCAGAGCTGGCCCTGGATCTGGGAGGAAACTTAAGCCTCTGTGCTTTCTGTTGATCGGCATCAGGTGGCCAGGGGTCTTCCTGACCTTCCTGTGCACCAGTGTGGTTTGTCCCAGAACTGTATGCACAGTTGGCTTTGATCCTGAGCTAGGCTCACAATCTTTGGTACAAGTGGCTTTAATGACCCATCCCCCAGGTCAGCAACCAAAGATGCCCTGGGTTCAAATGCTTGTAGTTTGAGGTGGAGAAGCCATAAAAACCACCTAGTCCACTTCTACCCAGTGCAGGAGCTTGGTCTTGGTACTCTTAGTATTTTTTCCTTCTTTTTTATTTTTGCAGCTGGCAGGTAAGAAGATCTGAACCTTTGCATATTTCTGTTCAGCCCCTATTTGAGTACTTCCAGTGGCAAAGAGCTCAGTAATTCATAAAGGAACCACTGTTATGCATGCCTAATTAATAGAAGGTTTTGCTTTATTTTAAGTCTGGCTCCTTTATCCTGCCCTCATTGAATGACGGTATATGTTTACTTCTGGGAACTGGCAGAGGAGGATACCAGGCAATATTATGCAGAGGTTAAGCATATGGTTTTGGAATCCTATGGACTTGGGCTTGACTTCTACTTCTGCCATCTTGTGACCGGGGGAAGCCTCAGAGTCTTCATGTAAAATGAGAATAATCATTGTACCTATCGCTTTGTAAGGAATAGGTAAGGCACTGTGTGCAAGCACGTAGCACAGCGCCTGGCACATAGTGGGTGCTGATAAATGTTAGCTCCGGCATGGTTGTTGCTGTGGTTATAATACTGGAGGAAGAGCCAGGCAGGCTGATGTGATGTCCCCTGTCCTTCTTGCTTCCTTCCCCGCCAGATGTGGACTTCTGCCCGCAGGCAGCCCGGTGCTGCCACGCTGGCGTGGACGAGTACGGCTGGGTGGCCGCGGCTGTGGGCTGGAGCCTGTGGTTTCTCACCCTCATTCTGCTCTGCGTGAACAAGCTGATGACACTGACACCGGAGGAGCCCAAGGACTTGCCGGCGTGAGCCACAGGAGCAGCCCCGAGAGGGGCGTCACCACCATCTGTGGATGAGGGGCGGGGAGGAGGGCTAATGCCCCTTGTTACTTTAAGTCATTTCACCTTAAAGCTGCAGTAACTTCTACAAGGGAAGGAAGGAGAAAGGGACAACCAGGGGAGGCAAGGCCAGTGCTGCCTTCACGCCTAAGGGCAAAAGCGCCCGGCCTTGCACCTGGCGAACCCCTTTCCCACGCTGGTCCCCATGGGCACTGCCCCGGTTTCAACCCTCTCCTTCCTCCCAGCATCAGGGGGTGCATAAGAAGCATAAGACTTAGTCTTATAGTCAACACGTTCAAAACCAAGCTCAGAACCGTCTCACTGAACACCGGTCACTGTCTCTTCCTTTACTCCAGTCCAGGGCGTCACTGTCATTTCAAAATGGGGGACTCACTGTGACACTCCCACCTCCTTCGTCCCCCCTGCTCTCCGCCTTCATACCTTCTGCAGCTCTCCTGTCCCACTCACTGTCCCTGTCAGCAGCACCCTGGTTCTGGCCCTCACCGCATGACCCTGGGCTAGTGGGGGACATTTCACTCTGTTCGTGCTGCCTTTAGAACCTTCCTCCCCGGCTCCTGCTGTCACCCCCCTGCTGACAACTGTCAGTAGCTCCTAATGCTGAAAACTTTTCAGCCTGTCATTCAGTTCTCTGTGTGAATCCGCCCATCTTTCCAGGTCTGTCCCCTAGCACATCTGGGAATGAGGGCTGTGACTGGCTCACTCCTCATCCTGGTGTCTTCAATTTCTTTGCTGACATTTCCTCTGCTGGGATGATGGCCTTCCAACTCCACCTCAGAATGACGGCCATGCCCCAAAGTCCAGCTCAAATAGCTGATCTGCTGGAGCCTCCCCTAGTCATCCTCGGGTGACCTGGAGCTGGTCCTCTTCATAATCAGTTTATACTTACTCACACACCTAGGGCACAGTAAACTCTGCATATGTGTGTCCAATGGATGGATGGATGGATGAACGATTGGATAGATGGATGGAAGGATGGGCAGATGGATGGGTGGGTGGATGGATGAACAAGTGGATGGATGGATGGACCAATGGGTAAACAAATGGATGGATGGATGGATGGATAGATGAACAAGTGGATGGATGGATGGATGGAAGGATGGACAGATGGATGGGTGGATGGATGGATGGATGGAATGATGAATGGATGGATGGATGGACAAATGAATGAATGGATGGGTGGATGGATGGATGGACGAACAAATGGATGGATGGATGGATGGATGGACAAATGAGTGGATGGGTGGGTGGGTGGATGGATGGATGAACAAATGGATGGATGGATGGGTAAACAAATGAATGGATGGATGGATGGATGAATAATGGACAGACAAATGGGCCCTTGCCCTAGATGACTTATGATCATCGCTCTGTATTCAGAACCTCCATTTTTCTCCAAATGGTTGAAATAACCAACCTCTGAAGAAGCCAATGATTTGGTCACTGCTCTCTCAGCAGATGACAGACATCATCACCAAGCATGGAGGGTGGACATTTCATGTCACTGTGAACTCTTCCAGTGGAGGTTGAGAGGAAGGGAGGGTGGGTGAATCAGAGGGAAGAAAGGACAAAATGACTTTTTATGAAATAATTTCTGCCCTTTGTGAGAAAACATGTATTTACATTAGATAAACTATAATTAGTCAAAATACAAAAAAGAAAAATGAGAGGGCTCTGAAACAGGAAGAAATATATTCTAGAGGTGACAAATAACTCAAAGCTGCTCAACTGCTGTTCCAGAAAATCAAAATAAGTTTCCTGACCATGAGAACCGAAGGGATCACTGGCTCATCCTGCCGTCTTCTAAAAAGCCAGATAATTCTGAATCTCCAGTGTTTAATCAGTACAGTGGGATGAGTTGATTGTCCCTAAGTGTTAAATGATCTCCTAAGTGTATAGATGTCTGCATAACACCCGGTGCACTGTTGTGGACATACACGCGAGTATGTGTTCCATTATTTTAGAAATTCAAGGAAGGAGTTTCTACAACATGTGATGGTTTATTTCTTAAGAGATTAAAAGATTCCTTAAGAATCACACTTTGATTTAATATCTGTAAACATTTTAAAAATAAAACAGTATGCGACATAGCGGTAAGAGTACTCATTTTAAAATAAGGGACATTAACATTTCTGGCTAATGCAACAGAAATAAGTCACTTTGTCTTGTTGGGCATCAATTTTCCAGGCAGAAAATGCGAAAGTTGGACCACATCAGTGGTTTTTTTTTGGTTTTTTTTTTTTGTCTTTTTTCGTGTCCGGCAACGGGATCGCAACCCTCGGTGTTGCTCCCGTGCCTCGCTCAGCCAGTGAGCGGGAACCGGTCTGTATGTGGGATCCGAATCCTCGGCGGGAGAGCCGCTGCGCTCCCAAGCAGTGCACTGTAGCAGTGCGCCACTGGGCCGGCCCCACATCAGTGGTTTTAAGCTCAGTGCAAAAGCTCATGGAACTATTTGAGCAGCTTCATGGAAAGGGGGCGGACATGAGACCCGTTGTCCTTTCAAACTTAGCAATGGGGCTCTCACCTCTTATATATCAGACCTCCCTGGTAAGATTTCATTTGTGCTTTAACAAGTCAGAGCACCCATGGATGTCCGAGATCCCCTCCAGTCTGGGACGACAGGTAGAGTCTTAGACTATACTGAAGCGAAGCATGTATAGTCACTGCCATGTCACATTGAAACATAGGCATTTTGTGAATTCCGCTGCTTTCACCTGCACAAGAGGAAGGATAGACCGAATCTAACAACCACTCCCTGCTTGGAGACTGGAAAAAAAGACGATCATCTAGTTAGATGGTTCTACTTCCCAGATGCTACATCTCAGATTTATTCTTGGCATAGAATCTCTTGATTATAGAGGAGCAAAAATCTGTCAGTGAGTTAAAAAAGACGATCTGAGAGGGAAAAACAAGCATCAATTTCCAGAGATCTAAGAGCTTCCTGGTTAGGCAATAGGAATTGCCTAGTGGCAGGTGGACTGTTCATTTTAAAATTTTGCCATTAGTAGTCAACACTGTCCTCAATAGCTTGCAGACTATGTGACACAGAGTCGATATAGTACAGGGCATTTCTCTATCAAAATGTCAGGTACAGAAATAAAATGCTAAACATTAAGGTGTGGCACAATTATCTGACTTGTAAGTATGCATGGTACCCAAGAACAAATAAATCAAATACATAATTTTCTATTAAAAATTAAATGGTATAGCTTGTAAGAGTAATAGAAAACAAGTCTTAGGATTGCTTGGGCCTTGTCTTAGTTTGGACTGCTATAACAAATTATCAAAGACTGGGTGGCTTATAAACAAGGGACCTTTATTCCTCGCAGTCTGGAGGCTGGAAGTCTAAGACCAGGGTGCCAGCAGAGTTGAGTTCTTGTGACAGCCTTCTTCCTGGTTCACAGACAGCCGTCTTCTCACTGTGTCCCGATGTGCTGGAAGGAACCAAGAAGCTCTCAGGGGCCTCTGTTATAAGGGCACTAATCCCATTCATGAGGGCCCCACCCTCATGGAACGAATCAACTCCCAAAGGCCCCATCCCTTAATTCCCACACCATGGGGGTTAGGATTTAACATGAGTTTTGGGGAATACATTTCCACAAAGATATATGTAAGCATATTTTTAAACTTAGAGAAATAATCTAGATGTTTTTGATAAAGAAACTGCTCTCTCTGCACCCTGGCATTTGTTTTGAAGTCATATATAAACATACAGCGTGACTGCATGGGTTGTCGCTGGTGTGTGGCTGGAGTGCCTCGTAGACAACCTCTACCTGGTATCTACTTCCAGCCCCACCTGGCTCCGTGTCATCCTCCTCACTTCTTCCAGAGTGATCTTCCTAATTCAGGACTCCCCTTGTACCCATGGGGATGTGTTCCAAGACCTCCAATGGATACCTGAAATAGTACTGAAATAACCCCATGTGTACTGTGTTTTTTTCCTATAGATACCTACTTATGATAAAGTTTAATTTATAGATTAGGCACAGTATTCTTGTGCTTTGGGGCCATTATTAGGTAAAATAACAGTGACATGACAAAAGTAGTGAGATGCCAAAGACAGCTAGTACATGACTCCCAGGCTGGTATCATAAACGGTGTGGATACACTGGACAGAGGGATGGTTCACGTCCTGAGTGGGGTGGAACTGGATGGCACAAGATTTCATCGCATTATTCAGAACAGCACACAACTTAAAAATTGCAAGTCGTTTATGTCTAGAATTTTCCATTTAATATTTTTCGATCTCATTTGACCATGGAAAATTGAAACCATGGAAAGCAAAACCGTGGATAAGGAGGACTACTGTATAACTGGCTCCTTTGCTCTTTTATTTTAGAAAAACGTATGACAGACTGCCAATGTCAGACCCAGCCCTTCTTCACGTGAAGTTTTATTCATTTATAAACGGCACTTCCCTCTGGGGTTTTCTGGATGTGTGGGCAGAGGAGATCATCATACCTTGAGTTCATGTTCCTCTGTCACCACTGGTCTCTGCCAGTTCCACTCATTTTACGCTTTATTCCCTTTTATCCCCATTCCGCTCTCTCAATCCCCTGCTGCCACTCCCTAAGGCAACCATATGGTCCCTGTACATGCTCTTATAAAAAGTGAATATCATTATAAGTTCAGGCGTTTGACTTCGCATTAGCTCTCATCCTGTTTTGCTCACTCGGTAGTAATGTTTGCAGGATCTGCGTACATGGCCACGTACAATTGTCCAGAGCTTCTGGCTGCTGCACAGGGTTCTATGGAGTGGGCACACCATGGTTCACTTCTCCATTTCCTGGGAGATGGATTCCTCCCAGCCTGTCTGCAAATCCCATTTCCACATCAAAGTGGGGTGAAAATCCTCATTCTTTCCTTTCAGGGGCCTGTGATTATACGTCACTGGAAAATATTGCCAGGTGCAGTATTGCTGCATCACAGAAGCAAAACATTTTTTTTTTTTTTTTTTGACAGCTGGCCAGTACAGAGATTGAACCCTAGACCTTGATGTTATCAGCACTATGCTCTAACCAACTGAGCTAACTGGCCAGCCAGAGAAACACATTCTTAATTAAACTAGACACTACAGGATAACCTGTTTCTCAAATTGGCATATCGATATTTCATCCAGTTAACCCAAAAGTTGAAATTGGCTTTTCATTGTTTCTTTCTATTTCCCTATTTTAAGATAGACATCAATCATATCCATGCCTCCACCTAGGAATAATACGCACAGCATTCTCACTGTTAGACATTGAATTTCCTATACTAAATTAAATTTTATTTTGAACCTGAAGTCAGCATCCATATTGATTTGCATCAGAGGTAGCATTTCTCTTTTAATGTGATTTTCTTCTAAAGATGGCTATAAATGAAATTCTAGGGAGTGTGCATTTTGGCTGAATTAAAAAATAAAATTTACTCCTCTGTTACTATATTTTTGGCTATAGGTAGAATTTTATACCTGCAGGTATTCCAGGGTCATTCCAGGTTTGGGGAGATGCAAAGGAAGGAAATGTGTTCAAAAGATCAACTTTATGATTGACTTTTTTGAAACTATGAGTGAGACCACAGTGCATTTTTCCCAAGTATAAACCAAAATGTACAGACTACCATTCCGTTCCAAAAAGTCCATCCTAGCAATGAGAACAAACAACAGAACCAGGTTATGAGGCTGGATAACAGCGTGTTATGCATCAAGCTGGTGAGAAAAACCTCTAACATTGTGCCCTATAGGATTATACCGAAGATATTTTGTACCATTCTTATTTTTTTTTTTTTTT